>NW_026016631.1:0-133763 GCF_020379485.1 Brassica napus | reverse complement strand
GTAGGAGAAACGGGCGGTAAACCTTGACGAATTCTTTCCAGCTGCAGGAGGTTTCTCTATGTTATGAACACAAGAGCAAAAGCCTTGCATCTTTACGCTTGCTCCCTGTAGACATATTAAAGACCATACTTAACAATTGTTCTCACAGTTGTCATCTATGTTTTTTTTTTTTGTCAACGTCATCTATGTATTTTACTTTGATAAAAAATTAGTTTAGAGCATGGTTATCGCCATATCTTAAGCCCATTTCTTAGTTATTATGGGTCGAAATAAAATGAAAATATTGAAAACATTTGCAAAAGGGCCTCTCTTCATTTCTTAGTTAAGAAGTTCTCGGACTCGTCTTTCAGGGCAGGTGTCACATGTTAGTTGGGTCTAGGGTTTGTGTACGAAAAAGGAGTGTCTCTCTCGTTCTTCTCATTTCTTCTTCTCTCGAACTCTCTCGACGCCGACAAGGTGGCAAAATTGAAATCCCAATCGTTCTTCTCATTTCTTCTTCCGTCATCCCAAAATTTCGCCGGCGATTTCATGCCCAAATCCAAGATAGCAATATTATGAGAGCATGTATCATACTCCATAATATGATTGTCGAAGATAACGACGTACAGAGACTCAAGATGACACGTTTCAAGATGGGGATTTTCTTTGTTGCGTCAAGATGCCTACTGAGCTTTTCAATCACTTGATCGTCGAGTAAGAGTTCGGGATAGACCAGTCCATAAACAATTAAAACTTGATTTGATCAAAAATATATGGATCAATTTAGGACTGAAAATTAACATTTCATGTTTAAGTTTTTATGAATTGAATAAAAAATTGTTTTTTTGCATTTTTAATGTTTTTTTTCAACCTGTAATTTTTTTTTCAACTTTGTAGTTTTCTTATGTTTTCTATTTTAATGTTATATGTTTTTATTTTAAACACAAATAACTTACTAAAAAAATTAAATTTTCTATTTAACTAAGAACCAACAAAAGTATCTACCAATAATCTCCACTTTTACGCAAGTATCTTAACTTCATCTCTTAATCTACATATATTAATAAACTATCCTAAGAAACTTCATCTTGGTCCTAGCAATAAGGATGCTCTTAGAATCTTAAAGAAAACCTGAACAATATCAACTGTACACCTATAAATACTAGGGATATGCTCCCGCGCAAGCGCGGAGTTATGGACAGAGTTCTTGTTTTATTTCAATATTTGCTAGGGTTATTGTAGTTGTGAATTTTACGTTTTGAGTTGTTTTTCAAGTTTTTTTATTGTTATAGGATTATAGTTGTGATGATGAATTGTGTATGCATTGTTATTCCACTTATGAAGGACTAAATTGTGTTAGTAATGTGATTGATATAGTTCGTGTTGTTGTTTGTTGTGTCACTGAGACTTATTATTTGTTTATTTTTTTAATTTTTTTTTTGTACTGTTGAGAGTACATAAATTATATTAAAGTTGTTGAGTATTTTTTCTCGAGTTTAGTTGTGTAAGTTGTGTGTATTAAGCAATAATTTTTATTATCCTTATTATGTTTGTTATATGTTTTTATTTTATTTTTAAACATGTTGCTCTTACCGGACCTTTAAAACAAATACATGAAGACTTGTAGAAATAACTATAAAATGAGTGACAGTTCTGAGTATTTGGACTTTAATGAGTTTTAAACGAATTTATGTATTTCTCATAAGAAGAAAATAGCATTGGCATGTTGACATTGGACATGTAAGATATTTTAATAAGACAAGAGGAGTGAGCCAGTGGAGCTGTTGTTGCCGCCTTTGTGTCTTTCGAGATTGTCTCTTGTATCTTCTATTGTGGATGTGTTTGTTTATCTTTTATTTGATGGGTAATATGTAAACAAAAATCATTGTTAGTTGTATTTATCAGTGTTTATAACTTACTCTGTTTTTTTTTTGTTTAGATAATTTTACTGATCTTGGTTGTCGTCTTCGTCTCTTCGTTGTGAAAGTAAGTTTGTAAATTGTTAAATAGCTGGCTATGTAGTTTGTATTTGTTTAGCTGATTCGATGTATGTGTCGTTGCGAAAGTAAGTTTGTAAATTGTTAAATAGCTGGTCATGTAGTTTGTATTTGTTTAACTGACTCGATGTATGTGTCGTTGAGTTTTAGTTGATGTGATTGGTTTGGTATATTTGTTTTGAAGTTTATTGGAAACATGCTTAACATCCTTAAGAACCAACCTAGTCCCAAGAATAGTTTCCAAGCAAATATCACCAATGCCAGCAACTTGAGCCATCACATCATTTCTCATCTTCACATAGCCATAGTTACACGTGGTATAGGTAGAAAACAAATCCCGCTGTGATGTTGCATGAGTCGTAGCTCCACCATCAATCTCGCAGCTGGTGTCTTGAGATGCGACATTAATGGCATCACCCTCAAGAAGAATGGAAGCTGATCTTCGGTGACAGTCACCCGATCTACCTTTTCTTCTTGATTTTCTTGTTGCTTGTTCTTCAACTTCCAACAATCATTTTTCATGTGCCATTTCTTATGACATAAATAACACTCATTATTAGTGATTTATCATATTTTCTCATGCTCTTGTTCTTGTCCTTCTTGGGATCTCTATTCGAACTCCTCCCCCATGATTCAATAATAAAGACATCTGAACGCGGACTGCTAGCATTCGACTGCCTTCTTGCTTCCTTATTAAGAACAATGTTCTTCACTGAATCCATCAAAATAACACTTTCCAACGCGAAGTTACAAAGAGACATCTTGAAAACCTCCCAAGAATCAGGTAAAGTACCGAGAAGCCACAGACCGTGAATCTCATCATCAAACTTAATGCCCATATCAGACAACTTGTTGAGCAATCCCTGAAACACATTCAAATGATTTGTTATTGGAGTTCCTCCTGATACCTCAGCTCAATCAATTTCTTGAGCATGAACATCTTGTTATTTACGGTCTTCCTAGCATACAACTGCTCCAGCTTCTTCCACAAAAAAACGAGCATCCGTCTCAATCTCAATATGATGCAAAACATTATCATCTATCCACTGCCTTATCAACCCATACACTTGGTGATGCAGCAACTTACACTTCTCATCCGTCTTTTTTTCACGTTTCTTCTCCTCGAAGACTGGAACATGGAATTCTTTAACAAATAGCAGAGCTTCCATCTTTCCCTTCCATAGATGATAGTAATTAGCACAATTCAATCTTATCATCATGCCCATATTCTCTATCATTCACACAAGCGAACAATAACCCAAAGTTATCAAACCCAAAGCTCTAAATCTGGCTCTGATACCACTTTGTTGGAAAAAACATGGCACAGCGGAATATATGATCGTGTTTCCCTGACCTTGTGTAAACCTGTGACAAAAATACTTCGACGATAGAAACATATAATATAAGAAATAACCCAAGTTCTAAAAAGCGGCCCGCACCGCCCGATTAAGCGGCGGAGAAACACTAGGCGGAGGTTGAGCGAGGCAATTTCGTCTTATTCGGCCAATAACTCGGAGTCCTCAAAAAAATTCAAGTTTTTTGAGGTTTTGAGCTTATAATCGAGTTTCTAGATGTTAAATCTATAAATATTAAGTATAAACATCAAGAAAAACGCAAAAGAAACGGATGAAATCGGTGGAATAAAGCTGTGGCGGCTCTGCAATTAAGTGTCGGAGACTGGGATCAAACTCGCGAACTGTCCCTTATATTTAAGCTTCAGAAACCACTTTGCCATAGATAATATCATTACCAAAAACGGAAATCACCTATTCATATCTATAATTTATCAGAAAATTGAATAATCATTAAAAAATTATCTCCGATTTTTTTCCAACTCGCTAGGTCCAGACCAACCGCTCGACTCACACCTAGCGCGATTCCGAACATGGGAAATAACTAAATGAGACAAGCAATTTTTACGTTGGAAACCTCCTCGATGTGAGAAGAGAAAACCAACAGGACCGTAGTCCACTCAAAAATCTGCTATATAAATGGGTATGAGTACAACCACGTCTCCGTGTTCAACACCTTCAGAGACTCTAGCTACAAAGAGTTATCTCCAACACAAGAACAACAACAACAACAAGAGAGCAACACCAAAGCTTCAAAACAGGCAGCCACAAGACGACCTCAGCTTACTAGGACTCCGGCAACCGGAGACTAATCCCGCGTACAAATCCAAGATGAACAAATCAATGACACCTCTGCCAAATTCAGCTCAATCAGAGAAGATCCAACAGTCAGATTCACCAAACACTCAAGACAACACTGATGAATAACTATGACGATCAGCTTCACTAAAACCCAGACAACAGAAAATCCAACAGTTGTAATCTAAACTCCTTCGGTGAACCTTTAACCCACTGACTAAAGAAACCTCCCACAAAATATCAACCCGATCAGAATCCGTTTGACTTTCCAAACCTGCCTCGACAAACCCAGACGAAATATGTCTTCTTTTCTCCTTTTTGTTTTCTTTTGTGTAATGAACAAGTGCTACTCGTTTCCTCCTTTGTGACCAAGAAGATAAAAGATCATCTATCTTAAGGAGTATAATCTTTTTGTTTTCGTGCTTTCCTAAACTAAATATTGATTGCTCTGGATTGGGTTAGGCCTACCTTATGGCCCACTAATATTAGGTCCACTTTAACTTGGGTCGGATAGTAACTTGGGTCGGGTCGGGTCATTGAAGTTTATATTCATAGTAGTAGAAAGGGAAATCAAATCGAGGAAAGGAGGAGGAGCACTTGTTCTTCTCGATCTCTCCTTGGTGCTCGGGAGAGAGAAAAAGAGGAAGAAGATCTCTCTGTATATTATATTCGAGCGACTTCGTCTAACCATCAGGTAATCTGAATGCGATCCTCGATTTTCCAATTGAATGAATGTCTAGATCATCAATCAAACTTTAGTAATGATAGATCTCAAGTTTTGGAATTTAATCGTAAATCTGCAGTGAGAAAATGGATGGTGTTGCCGGTTTACAAGAGGCAGCTGGGGCCAGATTTAGCCACGTTGAGTTAATCGGGAGAGGATCCTTTGGTGATGTCTACAAAGCGTAAGATGATCTTATATCTTCTTGGTCTCAAAGGAGGCTTCTTTTTTCTTTTTTGTGAGGGGAAGGGGCTACTTAGGTTCATCTAACTCATTGACATTATGTAATTTGAGATCTTCCTGGCGAGAAATATATATATATTATATATTCCAACCTTTGTTTCTAGGAGAATCCGAGTGGCATTAATTTTCTCTCTTTCATATCAGTATTGACTAGAAACAGTGTGTCTGCCTTATTCTTATGTTGAGCTTTTGCATCTGCTTCTCAGGTTTGATTCGGAACTTAACAAAGAAGTTGCCATTAAAGTTATTGATCTGGAAGAATCGTAAGTATCTGCCTTCTCAATACGATTTTTCTCGCTAGTCTTCACTTATGCTTTTGGATATCATTCTTTTCGCTCTCTACTAAAATTGCGCTTCTCATTGATACTTGATTTCTTCTGTGACTGTGAGAGATAGCTATAGTTTACTAACTAGACCTTTTACTTCATATCTGGCAGAGAAGACGAGATTGAAGATATACAGAAGGTATTTTCTTGGATTAACTTAAATTTTTTGGTAATTATTAGCAATGCAAGCTCGTCATGTTCACGTTCTGTTATTAACCGCAGGAAATTTCAGTATTGTCACAATGCCGTTGCCCATACATTACCGAATACTATGGTTCTTACCTCCACCAGACCAAGTTATGGATCATCATGGAATATATGGCTGGTGGCTCAGTTGCTGACCTGGTTCGTTATTTCACACATCTCTGTGCACTTCTTACTCTATACTTGTTGGTGCAAATTATGATCCTCTTTGCGATTTACGAGTGTAGCTACAACCTGGGCATCCATTGGATGAAATTTCAATTGCTTGTATTACGCGGGATCTACTTCATGCTGTTGAATATCTCCACACTGAAGGAAAGATCCACAGAGATATCAAAGGTTTTGCTCTGCTGATATATTTGAAAATCTTTTGACTTTTCTTGATCCAACTGTGTTCTTGTCGCTTATTGCATAAAAATTGTTTTCTTTTTCCTATTTTGCAGCCGCTAATATTTTGTTGTCCGAGAATGGAGATGTTAAGGTATGCTCTACTTCTGAAACTCAATTCATTAAATTCGTAAGTTTCTTATATGTCCGAGTGGTTTAGTTGCACTTCTGATCGCCAACTTCTTTCACACAATTCAGGTTGCGGATTTTGGTGTATCTGCACAATTAACCCGGACAATTTCAAGGAGAAAGGTGCTTATCTTATTATGCTAATGAAACTCCTGGTTCAGTATCGTGTTTCTTTCTTCATCATCTATAGTGCTTATTGTTCGAGGAATTAGAGTTCTCTTTAAATAGGCTTTCCATTCACTTTTCTACCCTTATCGCTGTGGCTTTGTGCACTTTTAGTGGACTACGTCACATAATTTTGTGCACGTTTTCAAAGTCTTGTGATTCCAATGTTCGAACATGTTAATAATTTTATCTCATACGTGATCCCATGAAAGCTGAAGGATATAACTTTACTATGTGTAGCTCTCCCTGTGATAGTTAAGTGTTATTATACAACTATTTGTGCTGCATTTACTAATAATATAAAATTGACAGACATTTGTAGGAACACCGTTTTGGATGGCACCAGAAGTGATTCAAAATTCAGAAGGGTATAATGAGAAGGTATCTTGCATCTTCTTTACTTCTTATAGCTAACCCAATATTGTGTATATGTTCTGACTTTACATGTTTGTATCCTTTCTGATATTTTCTCTGTTCTGTTGTCGGATTGGTAAATCGTTTCCAGGCAGATATATGGTCTCTCGGAATAACAATGATTGAGATGGCAAAAGGAGAACCTCCCCTTGCTGACCTTCATCCTATGAGAGTGCTTTTTATCATTCCCCGGGAAAGCCCTCCTCAGGTTTCATAATTCTTATTTTATTTTTGGCACGACAGTAGCTTGTTAGATGGTTGGAATGCATCATTTTCTAGAGGAAACTTGATAATTCCATATGTCTTGATTGCGATATTTAACGTTTTTTTTAAATTTCCTCCACAGTTAGATGAGCATTTTTCTCGTCCTTTGAAGGAATTTGTTTCATTTTGCTTGAAAAAGGCTCCTGCTGAGGTATTTGTAGTGCATTCTCTGCTCTTTATTGCCAGACACGGCGTACCAAGATCTCTCATGCAACTCTTCCTTTATACTTTCAGAGACCAAGTGCCAAAGAACTTCTCAAACATAGATTTATAAAGAGTGCTAGGAAAAGCCCGAAACTTCTGGAGAGAATAAGGTGATGCTTGTTCTCGTCATCCGTGTTGATTTATTTCTCCGCTTATTTGGTTGTGTGACAATACATATGCGGTTTTGATATGTAGATGGTTTTCCACTTTGTTCCTTTTTACCTGTCTGCTTTATGCCAAAAGAAATTACAGGACAGGAAGAATTCTTATGCTGTCTTTTTTTTTTGTTTGAAGGGAGCGGCCAAAGTACCAAGTAAAAGAGGACGAAGATAGTCCAACATGTGATCCGAAATCTCCGGCTGAATCATCTGGGACT
The DNA here is from genome assembly GCF_020379485.1 of Brassica napus. Taxonomy (NCBI): domain Eukaryota; kingdom Viridiplantae; phylum Streptophyta; class Magnoliopsida; order Brassicales; family Brassicaceae; genus Brassica; species Brassica napus. Next base: position 126,204 of record NW_026016631.1, on the reverse strand, counting down.
GTTAGAGTGGCTAGAGATGACAGAGGCCATGGAACTTCTGGAACTAGGTTGGATCAATGGTCTTTTCTTGGGATTTCTTCTGTATTTCTTGTTATCACCATGCTGAGAACTTGTAGTTACAGTTTTCAGGGAAGAACAATCAAAAATGCCGGGTGGGATTTTAGCATTGGGGGTTCCCAGAGTGCTGGAACTGTTAGAGCTTTGAAGCCTCCTCAATCCAGGGAAAGGCGCCAAGAAGTTACTTCTGATCAGAGTTTTCAAAAATCATCACGAGCCAGTGCTAGTCAGTTGTCTTCCACTTCTGGTGCTGCAGTCCCCGAAATCTCTGAAGGAGGTTTTCTTAAAAGAGATTCTTATCAGAATGACTGTCAAGAAGAGGTAAGATCCTTTGCCTCTTGTGTTTCACGTTACTTGGTAGATCATACACTGTCTCATCCTGGTCATTCTGAATTTTAGGATGATTCATCACTCAGTGGTTCTGGAACTGTTGTCATAAGATCTCCCAGAAGCTCTCAATCATCTTCAGTATTTCGTGATCTAAGCTCTGGGGTATTGGAAATTCTTTCTCCTTTTTTTCTTAAGATCAAGTCTGTATGCTCTACCTTGGTCCCTGTCTTGCTGTTCCAACAACTATTATGTCTAATGTCTAATTACAGCTTTGTGTAGTCTACCAGCAGGTATACATCTTTTGATGATGCTTCTACAAGTGGAACGGTTGTTGTCCGTGGGCAGAATGATGATTCTGGATCACCTCGAACACCAAAATCAAGATTAGGGCTTCAAGAAAGAAGTTCAAGTGCCTCTGAAGATAGCATAGCAAATCTTGCAGAGGTTGCTTAACCTTGATTAATACTTTTCTCTTTTGAGTTGTCTCCAGTGTTCTTACTCATTCATTCAATTCGTTGTACCTTCTTCTTACAGGCAAAGGTAGCACTTGAAGCAGGTTTCAGAAGGAGCAATGCTAGGGAAAGACTTGGTAATGGGAAGGTTAACAAAAGAAGGGAACAAGCAAAAGATAGTTCTGATCATTTGAGGTTAGTTTTTGTGTAAAGTATACACTAAGCTTTCAGCTGATCACAGGTTTTTTCATTTTATTTCTGACCTGAAATAATTACGTTGCAGAAGTTCCCGCGATGATTCTGATAAACAAAAACCACTCATAAGATCGCAACAAGTGAGTGATGATGAAGATGAGTCTGAATTGGCATCATTATCTGCATCATTGTCACTATTGCTCTTACCATCCCTGAAAGAGGTGAGTTCCTTATTTCTAATCGACGAACATTGGGCAATCTTCCTTCTCTCAATAAGTAAAGAGTTTGCTTCGATTTGGAGAAAAAAGTTTTCGTATTTTGAGAAAAGCTGCGAATGATGTAGGCTGTTGGGGGTGACACTTCAAAAGGATCAGTTGGACACAGAGTTTCGAGAGCCTTAGTGAAGATGGAACGAGAAAAGCCTGGTTCTTCTGAAGCATTTATCGCCAAACTGATTGAACAGTTGGGAAGGTGAGGGAAGCTGTAAAAAAAGAAACACACAATTGCATAGATTTTATTAGTCATCTTATTTGTCAATATACCTTGAAAATTGTCATGCAGTTCAAAGGAAGTGTCAGTGAAAGAAGTGCAAGACATGGCGATCCGTGTGTTCGGTAAGACAGTGAACAATGATGCAGAAAACAAAAGAAAGCAAGCAAGCAAAGAGTTTGCTTCCAATACCAACGTTAGCCCACTTGGAAGATTCTTATTCTCAAGGTTTGGCTGAGGATGAGAGTCATTACATTCTTCCTCAAAAATCGAAATCAGATTGATGACTTTTCTTTTTTTGTTCTTCGTGTTTGCAGATGGCTAGGCCAAACATCACGTGATCTTAACCCAAGTTGAGACATGGAGAGAACATAAGACTGGTGTTTGTGTTTGTGTGTCTTGACATTGGTTGATGCATTGAATTTTGGTACTTATGTGTATAATTTATTTGTTCAGCAGAAGATGGGTGTATTTATGAATTTTAAGTAAAATTTCCCCTTTCTTTTTTTCTTTTTATTGGGATCTTTTTAATCTTTATTTTTTATTATTCCTTCCTGTTTTTTTCGAGAGGAAGCATATTCTTAGTTGTATAATTAAGGGCTTGCCTTTATCTGTGCAATGCAATCACTCTTTTACCATTCATTCATCTATAACTCATTATTCGTCAACTAATTGATATCACTCTTCTTCCTCATATCCTTATAGGTTTGTGTGTTTCTTTTACTGCAAAACAAGAGATAATTGTTGGTGGTTTGGTTACCTTGAGAGGTGTGAGTGAAGGTATCATGTCCATGTCTCACTTACGTTATGCTCCCAAATAGTGCTGGGAATATGAATCATTATCCGCGGGCTCCGTCCCATTTGAGCGGGTGCGAGATGAGTGATTTGAAAATTTTGGTTCGCGGATGCGGGTGCGGGTTGAGTGACTTTTATGCGGGGCGGGTGCGGGTCAGCCAAAATTGAGTGCGGGTATCCGCCAACCCGCAAAAACTAAAAAAAAAGATTTTTTTTAAAATATTATTTTTAAATGGAAATTTTTTTAAAAATAATTTAATTTTAATTATAAATAGATTAGTATTTATTATTTTTAATAAAAATTATTTAAAATATTAAATTTTATTGTTATTTTTAATAAAAATATTTAAATATTAAATTTTCTTGTTATTTTTAATAAAAAATATTTAAATTAATAATTTTTAATATTATTAATATTATCCGCGGGTCTAGCGGATCACCCGCTGGTTTAAGCGGGGCAGGTGCGGATTTCATATTTTCTTCTTGCGGGTTAAGCGGGTCAAATTTTTTGAGTAAAAAAATCAGTTTACCCGCGGGTTGGCGGGTCAGCGGAGCGGGTTTGACCCGCAACCCAGCTCTCCCAAATCACATAACGTTTCTTGTATTGAACTCCCACCGAGAATGATGTATATATTCTGGCAACAATAGTTTTGTGATGTTGGCCGGCACTATTCCTACCATTTTGGGATCCTTAGGCTCATGAAATCCCATCACATACCTTGGTTAACATGATACGTTTTTGTTTGTTGTTTTTTTTTCTTTTTGGTATCAATTCGGGAACAACTGTGTAAATAATTTTGATACGGGAATGCTTGATCATATTGTCAAATGTTCGGAGCTAACACCAAAAGTGTTATCTCTTGTTACCAAAAAAGAAATACGTAGATAAGTAAGTGAGTTCCTTTCGACCAGAGAAATGGTCAAAGTCTCAAAAACGAAATGACCTCCTTAAACATCTCATGATAATATTATTATTTATTTAAAATTTTAAATGACAAAACAAGAATGAAATAATGGTAGAATGACATCATTCAAATGAATCTCTCGAACTTTGGCACGAGTTTCAATCGTCTCTCTCTCTCTTTTAGAACCATCTGTTGCGGGTGTTCATAGTGAGAGTTTTCTTAATGTTACTTTATTAAAACCATATAGTCACAGTCACAGAGTTCAAAAACGGCGTTTTGTATCCGCCGTTATCGTCCACGTGACTGGAGGCCGCACCAAAACAAACACCAGAGTTTGTATGTGTGACCCAGTTAAACTGAAGTTAATTCTCAACCGACGTGTCTGGAGTGATTGGAAATATTTTACACTTCCTTCACGCAAACCCATTTATTTTTGGATTGTAGCCTAAATCTGTAACGTAAATGGCTTTGAATGCACATTTGAAATAAACAAAATATTTATTTCTGTTAAAGAGTGTAAAATTTGTTTTGCTAAAAAAATAAATATCATTTCAAGAATGAATAAAAAGTTTTACAAAGATGTTTGTGACAGCTTGTAAAACTTTTTTTTGTTTTAACACCCGGCCAGCTTGTAAAAAACCAAGTAATTGGTTCCACGATAAAGAAGATTAAAAAAAAACATGAAACAAACGATAACCAGTAACTAATTTAAACTTCTTTTTTTTTAACTACTTTAAACTTCAGCTTGTAAGTATCCATTTATAGAATTAGCGATAAGAAATGAAACTGACACACAATTTCAATAAACAACGATCGACAACAACGCTAAAGTGGGAAGGAGAACCGACGGACACTATATATACAAGATGCATTTTGCCTGGTCGACGGTCGTGCCAGCACCCGAGTGACGTGACATGAATATAATTAGTGCTAAATTTAAAATATTCAACTTTTAAAGACCTCGACATAACTTCGTATATACGAATTCTGTGTTTCATGTCCACTTACTAGCTTTTAAAAAAGAAAGTCCACTTACACTTCATACGTTCCTGATTCTCAGCCGCATGCATTCCTACTTTCTGAAAGGGAGCTGTATATATGAATCGCATTTTGTTTTTTTTTTCACATATTTGTGTTAGCAAACATGATTTATGCTTTGTAATTCTATAACTACTAAAAGTACAACAATAGTTGATTTCAATATAGAAGTGCTTATATTAAACGTCTTAATTTTTCTGCCTCTCTGAATCAGTGTCAACAATAATGATCAAAGGTAGTATATATAAATGGCATTAGTGGAGCATTAACACTCCATAACAGAAATTGGTTGAAAACCTCTTGTGATCTTCTACTATTTTTGGTTTGCTGACAATGCGAGTGGTTTATCACTATAACGGGTTCTCCTTAGTCGTTTAAGTATCTGGTTCATGTAACTTAATTCTTGTTCTAAGGCTATTATCCTCCTTTTTTGCTATTATTCTATTGATACATCCGTCTTTTTGTTATTGAAAATGTTTTAATAAAATATTATATCAACGATTTTGAAAGTGAAAAAAATGTAAATTTTAAACTAAAAGAAAACTAAACTTACAAATTTTAAACTAAAATGAATACAACTGAACACCCTAAATAGTAAAAAGAAAACGTGACTGGCTTTGTGTTTACGCAACGTCACTCTCATACCATTAATAGTAAAATATTAGTAATATGTCACAGAGAAAAATGAACTGATAGTGATAAGAATGCAAATGTTTTTCTACTGGTTTTTGTAGCTTCATTCTTTTTTAATTCCAAAAAGCCAAAAATAAAGAGAACGTTACTGTGTTCAAAAAAAAAAGTAGAGAACGTTACTATGTTCATCCACGTGGAGATGGTGATGATGAAGACGCTGGCCGTTGGATCAAAGCGATAGTGCTTAACTGCTTATACGTTTTTGATACCAAATTTGGGGACAAGAATCCAATCAGATCGCACCTTCCTTGTCTCTCATTTTGAAACCGCCTCATCATCTTAACCTCCTTAAACGCGATCGTTTCAATATTCCAAACTTGTTAAATAGTCGGATTAGTCTTTTAAGTTAATTTAATTTCTGCAAACTCAGAAAGTCAAAAGGTCGACCAAACTATGAACAGTAGGGCCCATGAAAATGACATAGGCGTAAAGAAGTGTTCCTCACCGCAGCCAAAGAGTGGGGTCCTCCCACGACCGGTGCGTGTGTGCAGTGCAGAACACTTAATTGGTCCATTGTTTTCAAGGACGACGATAACTATTTTATTTATTTTCATTTTATAGAATAATACAACTATAATTATCACTATTAAGAAGTATTTGTAACACGACCGCACGACCAAAACTACTATAATAATTATATTCTTTTTTTCTTTTTCTTATCCTTGCAGAAAGAAAAAGATTATAACAAAAGCTTATACCTTCTGTTACACGTTCATATTATATACATCGATCTTCCCATGTCAACTTATTAAACCATCACGATATTCTTATAAAACGGGTAATATATAATTTTTAGACAGAAACAAAAATAAAGATACTATCATAGGAGAACGCACTTTCTCTTAATTTAGAAGACCCGACGCATGCACTGTCTGGAGAAGCGACCTATTCCGCCGGAGGAGGGAAGTTAAGGTCCAGGTTGAGCAGCTGAGGTTTCTCCTCAGTTTCATCCTCGAACTCAAGGACAGACGACGAGTCAGACTCGCTCTCGGCCCCACACGTAGCACACGCCGTCATGTTACAGCAGTAAACAGGACGTGCAACAGGAGGACGTGCAGCAAGAGGACGTGCAGCAAGAGGACGTGCAACAGGAACCTGAGGATAACATGCGCCGCCGCCGCTACTGCCACCTAAGCTGAGCCTGAGATGCAGAGGTGCAAGTCTCGCCGCCAGGGGAGAGACCGAGTGGACGGTTCTGCTTTTTCTAGGACCACGAGTGTAACCGCTGCCTTTAAATTGAAGCTCAAGGAGTGTCGGGAAATTCGTCTTAGCGTTCGCTCCGCGAAGCTCACGTGCTGCAGCGTCGTAGGCACGCGCCGCCTGTTGAGCAGTGTCAAAGGTACCGAGCCAGACCCGGATTCTCTTAAACGGATCTCGGATCTCAGCTGCATATTTTCCCCATGGACGCTTCCTCACACCTCTGTAATGAATCTCTTCCGCATTGTTCTCGACAGGGTTTGGGTTTGGTTTCGAACCACTCTTTGTCATGGTAATCAAGAACAACGGTGAAAGACTCTTGTGGTGATGAGTAGAGAAGCTGTCTTTTTATAGTGTGAGGAGATTAATGCCTACACTCCATTTAGGGACCTTTCAAAACCATTTAGATGGGTTATTACAATGAACCGGTTTTTTTGGGTTTGTCGTTTGTATTATCCACTTACATATATCAACGTGTTTACGCCTTTTTCTTGCAAAGATTCTTTTTTATTTTTTTAACTAAAGATTCTTATTTTCTACCTCGTGGTTTTCTAAAAAGAAATTAAACATGGACTACACAAATCACAGTACGTTCAACGAGATATGATATGAGTACAGTTGATATTTTACTCATTTTAACTGAAGTTACTGGTTTTGGAATGCAAATTGGTATGATTTGGGGTGTCCACATTCCAACTTATTGTGTAAAATGTGAATATTAAAGCTACAATATCACATTACCACATGAAGGTTATTATCTCAAATAAAATTGGTAAACACAACGACCAAATATATCTTTCAAAAAAAAAATATACAATGACCAAAATATATTTATATTAAACAAAATTATAGGGCATGATGAAAAATATTTATTTATCGAACAAAATTGTCGGATATAACTAAAAAGGAAAACATCTATAAACGACAAACTCGATTATATTTGAAAATTGTCGGATATTCATTAAGCCGGATAATTTATCGATAAACGACAAACTCGATTATATTTGAAAATTATAGACTATAGCGACAAAAACTTTCTATTCCGAATAAATTTGTCGGATACGACTATATAAAAGTAATTTTATCACACCGGATAAATTAGCGGCTATAACGGCAAAAGTTATTATATTAAACAAATTATTAGATAGGATAAAAAAATTATACCAATAAAATTAATGGTTAGAACAGTAACAAAAATATTTATCAAATAATTTGGTCGGATACATCGACAAAATATCATACCAAATACATTCGTAGGATTTGAGGACAGTAAAAACTATAGTATTGAATAAAATTATTGGATTTGATAGTTAGATCAACTGATATATATCTATATATGTTATTCTTATGCGACTATTTATATTAAATCTTAGTCGCAATGAAATCATAGCTGAATAAGTATCCAATAAATATATCGGTAAAATACATTTTATAAAAAATGATTTTGATTTGTTTTATTTAGTTAGCTTTCATGTGTATTTTGTAGTTGAAGAAATCATTTATCATCACTAAAATGGCTTTGTTATAAAGTTTTCCTTGTTGCATGTAAAGTTTTTTAATGGTAAAATATTATATATATATATATATATATATATTAAGAAATAATTTCTTTATAAGTAACAAAAAATAGACTAAATATCATTAAAGTAAATGTTAGATGTGTTTCATTACTAGTCGTTTTTGTTATAATTAAGTGTCGATTTATGATTTTTCACATGAATAAAGAGAACATGTAAACATTTCTTATATTTTTACTAATGATTGCATAATAATTTCTTATATTTTTACTAATTAATACATAATATTTTCTTACTAGCTCCCTCTGTTTCATATTAAGTGTCGTTTTAGACTTGTGCATACGAATTAAGAAAATAATTAATTTTGCATGTTTTCTATATAAAAACACAATTACCTATATACCTAACCATATTTCAACCAATAGAAAAACAAATAACATAATAAAATTAATAAATTTTCTATTGAAAACCGAAAATGACACTTATTTTGTAACAAAATTTTTTTTCTAGAACAATTAATATGAAACGGAGGGAGTATATTTTTACTGATTAAATACCTAACATTTTCTCTAGTTTATAAGCTGAGATACTTGGATAAAACTGAATATTTTTTAAATATATACTAAAATTGAAGTAAGCAATCTTTAGAACGTTGTTAATTTGTAAAATGGATAAAATATAATTTAATAAATACATCTTCAAACATACTATGTGTTGCAGTTACAATTTTTTTTTTGCATCAACCAATAAGTGGTTGTTTTCTAGGTTTTTTTTTGCAAATTAATCTTAGTCAGTCGAATGTGTAATTGTGAACTTCAACGATCATAAGCATCTAATTACATGATAAAGACATGTTTACTGAAATTGAACAGGTAAAACTGTCCCTTTTTTGGACAATGCATACATATTCAGGAAATACATATGCAATCCAGGTTATTAAAGATACGCAGATTCTGGCATTACAAAACGACGCAGGGGCTCATCAAAAGTTGAGAAAACTTGGCTACTTGGCACAATCACGAGGACGCGCGGCCCAGGAACCGCGTTTCAGTGAAGCTCGCGTGAGGCTCACGTCTTAAGGGTCCCACTACCGTCACTCGAGAGCCGTTTCAAGGAATCGCTTGAATGGGCGTTGAGCGCTTGACAGATCCCACGGTGACGTAAGCAAAAGCAGCCGCCCTTCCCTTAATAACTCAAACACTGGGTCCCACTTCTTTCTATTGATCACGTGGTAAATGGGGACGTGACTTACGATTAAAACGAGTCCACGTCGATTAACCACAGTTCTAACGCGGTGGGTCTACCGTTAGTATTTTAAGCTTTCCTCTCATTTTCTGTGATATGACGTCATTAAATTTGACGGCGGGATGAGACAGCGACCGTGAGGTGCTGATTTGGTTAATAAGTTGTTTAATTATTGTGGACGTGTTCTTCCCCGTAACCACTCGGTCAACAGTCGACACTTAACACCTACTTATGCCTTGACGCTTTGATTAATGGATTGGGTTATCTTGTGCCCACAGATTTAAAAAAACTAAGCATCATCATCACTATTCACTAGACTATTGTAATATTTAATTACCAGTGGTTTGTCCGCGCTTCGCGCGGGGTTATTTATTTTTAGAAAATATAATATCCCATATTTATTTTTACATCAGCAATGATAAATTTACTACTAAACATTTAGTCTAATATCATCTATTTTAGTTATTCCAACCATGTAGTGATGTGTTTATTTGGCTAATATAAACCAATCTAGTATGTTAGACCAATGACATATTAAAATAAAAAAAATCAGCAGAATCAGTAAATTTAAAAAAGTAAATTAGTAACGGATCATCTAAAAATGAAAGCACGAATATGAAAACATGACTAAAAATGAAACCACGAATACAAAAACTACGAAAACATGACTAAAATTTTGGAATGGAAAGCACAGATCAACTATATATATCTCATATTTTCACTATGATATTTACGGAAGGGAAAGCATGCTTCCCATATTTTTCACGGCTGAGTAAATATTTTGATGTTGCTAATTTACATTTTTAGGAGTAAGTAAATAATGTAAATTAGCGCGGGGTTATTTATTTTTAGAAAATATAATAACCCATATTTATTTTTACATCAGCAATGATAAATTTACTACTAAACATTTAGTTTAATATCATCTATTTTAGTTATTCCAACCATGTAGTGATGTGTTTATTTGGCTAATATAAACCAATCTAGTATGTTAGACCAATGACATATTAAAATAAAAAAATCAGCAGAATCAGTAAATTTAAAAAAGTAAATTAGTAACGGATCATCTAAAAATGAAAGCACGAATATGAAAACATGACTAAAAATGAAACCACGAATACAAAAACTACGAAAACATGACTAAAATTTTGGAATGGAAAGCACAGATCAACTATATATATCTCATATTTTCACTATGATATTTACGGAAGGGAAAGCACGCTTCCCATATTTTTCACGGCTGAGTAAATATTTTGATGTTGCTAATTTACATTTTTAGGAGTAAGTAAATAATGTAAATTAGCGCGGGGTTATTTATTTCTAGAAAATATAATAACCCATATTTATTTTTACATCAGCAATGATAAATTTACTACTAAACATTTAGTCTAATATCATCTATTTTAGTTATTCCAACCATGTAGTGATGTGTTTATTTGGCTAATATAAACCAATCTAGTATGTTAGACCAATGACATATTAAAATAAAAAAAATCAGCAGAATCAGTAAATTTAAAAAAGTAAATTAGTAACGGATCATCTAAAAATGAAATCACGAATATGAAAACATGACTAAAAATGAAACCACGAATACAAAAACTACGAAAACATGACTAAAATTTTGGAATGGAAAGCACAGATCAACTATATATATCTCATATTTTCACTATGATATTTACGGAAGGGAAAGCACGCTTCCCATATTTTTCACGGCTGAGTAAATATTTTGATGTTGCTAATTTACATTTTTAGGAGTAAGTAAATAATGTAAATTATTTTTATTTAATATTTTATCTAGTTTCGATGTATATTTATTTGATTACAAAAACTACAAAAACATGACTAAAATTTTGGAATGGAAAGCACGGATCAACTATATATATCTCATATTTTTACTATGATATTTACGGAAGGGAAAGCACGCTTCCCATATTTTTCACGGCTGAGTAAATATTTTGATGTTGCTAATTTACATTTTTAGAAGTATGTAAATAATGTAAATTATTTTTATTTAATATTTTATCTATTTTTGATGTATATTTATTTGATTAAGTTTGTTTTTACTCCATTAAAATGTTTTGGTCTGAAATATATTTTTGTTATATCATCTAACTACCACTTGATGAGTCTTTCTTCTTAAACCTTTCAGATCTTTCTTGACATTAAATTGTATAAAAGTTATATAACTGTTTGAAGGTATATATTGTATTTCACAATTTAATTTATTTATATTTGTAACCATTTATGTGACGGAAATGATTATCACAAATATACAATATAGTTTTTATAGGCATAAATAAATGTTTTTAGTCAACAAATTAGATTTTATTTCAGTCTTTTGCAATATTTTGAAAAATGGAACGCACATTGACTCGGTATTAATTGGATCACTGGTCGAATCGATCCAGCCGGTTCAACCGGTCTTTAAATTTTAATCTAATTTTATGTTAAGAAATTATACGTATAACTATAAAATTATTTTTATAAAATTTGATATCATTGTTAGAATTTAAAAAAAATATGAAAATAAAATGAAAATTTTAGAAATAATATCAAATATAATAAAAACTAATTCATGTAGATAGATATTTAAAAATAATAATATCATTTTTATGAAATCTTTTTAAAATTTGCAGTTTTTTCTATTTTTAACTTGAATTAAAAAAATCAGACTCATCCACCGCAACTTTCATTCCTCAATTTACAGAAATTTTCGAAAGATTGCATCTCTTGAACATAACTTATTTAAAAAACTAATGTCGGACATCTTCCTAGCTACTATTTTTGGCAAACCAAAATCTCTTAAACACAACTTATTTTAAAACTAATTTCAGACTCTCCCCTTCTACTTCTTTTTGCAAACCAAAATCATCTTAGACACAACTTATTATTAAAACTAATGTCAGGCTCGTCCCTGCTACTAAATTTTGCAATCCAAAATCATCTTACGCATAACTTATTTTTAAAAACTAATATCAGACTCTTCCCTGCTACTAATTTTTGCAAACCAAAATCATATTAAACACAGTCTTTCATTCCTCTTTTGTAAAAAAAAAAACAAACCAAAAAAAACTGCAGCTCTAATAAACTCAGCATGTTCTAGTGACTATCGACCTCTCCCGTGACACTTTGCACTTCAGAAATAGCCCTTGCTGTCACACTCTCCGTTTCATGCTCCTTCTCGTTCTCATGCTCAATTTATCATCACACTCTAAGCCCAAACCCAAACAAATATCAACTAAACATTTGCTTAAGAATATAGTGCGCATGATACGTTCACTATCTACTTATAAAAACATCACATTTCAAGACCTGTAAAGTTTTTTTTATCTCTATTAAAATCCCAAAGCTTTCACATTCTTCCATGTTTATCACCACTTGCTCACTCTCTTCTCCTTCTTCATCTCACTTCTCTCTCTCTCTCTCTCTCTCTGTTTCACCTTAACAAACTCACAACACTACAATCTAACTTTTAATATCAGAAATGAGAGAGCTTGAGCACTTGAAGACGATCATGAACCATCCATGGCCTCTCATTGGAGCTCCGGTGAATCACCGGCGAGAAGAACCATGTAAATCTCGATTTGATGACTCGGTTAATGATGATTCCTTTGTGTTGTAGCTACAGCCATTCTTATCTCAATGTTCCTTGTCATTGCTGTCTTCGAGAAAACCATTCGAAGAATAAACAACAAATTTTACACATTCAGGGTTGTGAAAAACGCACTTTCCAATCATAAGAAAAGATAAACTGGTCGGGTTTACCTACTAATCGAGAAGAAGCATGTCCACACTCATGAGCTCTCCACCTTTTCTGACATTCCGAGCTTTCCAGAACCTGGGGAGATAGGATCTCTATCGTGTTTGAGGAACGACCTGCTTTCAGGTTGGCGAGAAAAACGTACGAAGACGAAATATTTCAAGCTGATGCGTAAGAAGTATTGGCTTTCAGGTATCTGAGCAGAGTAGGTATTCATCGATTCCAGAAGACCTATTTATAGATCAAAACTGTATCTGTTACATACGCAGCTGGTGAGCTTGAATAAATGAGGCTGAGTGGGAGAGAAGGTGGAGTGAAGTTTAATGATTGAATTAAAGCATGAGTTTAAGAAGGGAGAGCGTTACAGCAAATCTGATCGGAGACGATGGCGAATGAAAGGATTACGGCGTCAAAGAGGAAGAGCTTGAGCGTATACTAAGCCCTAAAACGAAATCGGGCCGCAATGATAAAAGTTATAAGGGCCCAAAAAATAATATAAGTCCATTGCTCAATGTTAACTGTTTGCACTCTACGAACAGATTCAGAATCAAAATAAAAAGTTTTCTCATTGCCTGCCACGTGTCACGAAAAGGAACAGAGTTTGCTGACGTGGATGCAGGAGGAGCCTTTCTGCTCTACTTTATTAATATAGATAGATTTAGTCTGTAACGTCGAATTCAAAAAGCTCCTTTTCTTTTTGCATGCACCGGATATTCAATTAACTAAAAGAATGATAAAATTTCCAACAATTTTACACTGGAGATAATATCATATAACGCTAGTATTAACTAGACGAGGCCAAGTGGTAGCTCTTTAGCACGAGTACTCTATATTTTCTTTGTGCGTTATTAATTGATACTAAGCTATTTTGTTTTTTTGTTTTTTTTTTGTTTGTTGCACCAAAAAAAATGTTATTTTGTTTGCAGTTTGTGATGACCACAATGAGATGGTGTCACATTCGTCAAATTGTGTTCGACAAGTACATAGTATGTAGTACACATAGCCGGCCTTAAAAATTCACATTTTTTTAAAACACATGAAAAATATACTACTTACTAAATATTAATTTTTGGCCTAATATTTATGGCCTACTAAATACTAATTTATTTAAAACTCATGAAAAACATAAATGTCATGGGTTGGATTCGAAACCAGCGCCCCTTGTCCAGACACTGATCAAGATGCATCCAAGACGAATATCTATGTGATCTATGAGCCAACACCAGCATAAACAAAGAGATCACGAAACAATCATGCACAATATCCATTTCCAGTCGATTACATCATTACCAAAGAATTTTGATTTCAGCTCCGCACCAGTAGTATCTAGTTACAAGCCACCTTGGCCTTTTAAGAGCCCACACAAGTGGAGAATCAAACCGTACGAGCCCAATCCTTCAAACTTGGTCCAACGGGTACATTTGAATCCAAATAAGAATATTAGTCTATTTGACTGTTCTGTGGATAAAGTTGTAGCACGACGAGATTTTATGATAGAAGTTTTTACATGAGTAAACAACGAACTGAAGACTTTCCTCAAATGGCATAAACGGTATCCATTGGAATAGTGAATATTCGAGTCTAAAACCTTTGATTCAATCCCAAAGATTCCAGATATATTATCAAAAGATAAATATTCTGATGGTCAAATGGTGTCTATTATTAAGTCCAAAACATCATATGTGATACGTGTACTAAATACTCTTTCCGTTCCTAAAAGATTCATGTTTTAGAATTTTCATATTTTTTAATATAACATATTACTAAAATTTAGCTATAAATACATACTAATTTTTTGTAATTTTATATTTCTTATATTTTTAAACCAATAAAATTTTAAAAAATGTAATTAATGTTCTTGAACTTCATAATTTTTCATTATTAGTTGACAAAAATTGCATTGGAAATAAAAAAATATGTATTTTTTTTGAAACAAAAGTTTTTTTCTAGAATATAAATATTTTAGTAACGGATGAAGTAATAAATAAAACCTCTAGTTACCCTTTATAAGAACAATATATTCGGACTCAGGTGTTCAAAGACTTCACAGAGCTCACTTTTTAATGCTGAAAGTTCCAGATAGCATACCAAGTTCCAAGCGTTACCTAGTGAGTAGTGAGAGGAGAAAAGCTCAAACTGATTTTCTTTTTGAAAATATTCTAATGTCAACGTGACATTGTATAATGTTATAACATTGTTTGCGGCTTAAGATTAGTGTCATTATTATTATCTCGCTATTGAAGTATTGATACGTACAAGTAGGATTATTATGAAAACATTCTTCATTTTCACATTTTTCCGGATCTATCTTTCAAGAACGAAGAATGATATCAATTAATGCTTGATTTTCCAACACGCATAAGATTCTACGTTTTGGTAAGATTTATAACGGGAAAAGATAAATTGACCAAATATTCTATATTCCTCGTTTTTAAGTAGATTCAGAATAAAGATTGATTCTATCTCTTTAGAGTACTAATAAAATACTATAGTGTGTTTTTAACTAAAAACTAAAATACAATAGTGTTCAAAAGATGGAAGAGAATGTTGCTCAAAAGAGCTTTATTTTACTTTCGATAATAAGAATATCTAGCATCTCAATTAATTTTCATTAAAAAGTAACACAGATGAATATCCTGGTTTTTAATTTCTTGTTAATGCACATAATTTCAATTTCGTCTACTCAAATAACAACTTAGTTCTTAACATAAATTAAACTTATGACCAGTAGATTTATGCATTGCTTTATCTAGGCATGCATATTAAGGTAGTTGGGGTAGTTCAGTTCTGGTAGTTTGGAATTCGGATAGTTGGGTTTGGTCAAAATCTTGTCAAAATTGAACCAAATTTTTTTGATTTATTTGGTTCGTTATTAGAATAGCTTAGTGTTTATTTATTTATCGAAACTAACAGAAATTTTTGTTTATGATTATATTTATTTAAATTTTGGTTAAATTTTGAGTATTTTTGGTTAGTTCAGTCTGAAATTTTGGTTAATTCAATTAGTATGAGTCGAAATTTGGTCTTAAAAAAGAAATTAGAAAATAGATTATCAAACCGAACTAAAAACCAATTTTAGAAAATAGATTATCAAACCGAACTAAAAACCAATTTTTTCTTATAAACACTCTGGATTAACAGAACTCACAGCCCAACTAACTAAACTAACCAGAAATTTTTGTTGGTTTGGTTCGGTTCAGAACCGCAAACCTAGCTTTACAATCATAACAACTTTATTTAACGCAAGAAAAGTAAAGAAAGATAAAGCTCTTTAGAACATCAAGCTATAAATAGTTCTTTGATTAATATAATACTACATTCTATCTCAGATGTTCTTTTTTTTTTTTTTATCTCAGATGTTCATCACACACATTTATATGAAAATTTATTTTACTAAGAAAAATCCTAATTACATGGACTAAACTTCTAATGATATAGTACAACATAGACACGTCATACTCATATGTGCTTCATCAACTTTTTAGTATCCACGTGATTATATACAAACACAAAACCATCAATGCCATGGAATATTTTATTTATTAAAGCCATATTAAAATATTTTATATAATCTTATCACTAATTGAACCAGTTGTCATGCATACATACACATTGCGGCTTTGTGACGGAGATCCAGAACTCGTGATTATTGTTTTTTTATCTACTGATTTTTATACTTTAGATATCATAAATTTTGTATTTATTCTTCAAAATACATGTTTTAAGGTCTTTGTATTATTAACTAGTATAATTGTACTATATGTATGCCTATTGATGTATGCAATCAGAGGATGGACAAAAAATCTATACTATATTAAAAGGGATATATGAGTTCCATTGAGCCTATCCACCTCAGCATAAAAAATCATCCAATTAAAACATAAGTAATTGACACATCATATGACACATCCTATTTTCTTCAATCGATGACCTTTCTTCCAAAAAGTTATTGTTTTCCTTCGTATTCCCTTCTGAACCCTTCTTCCAACTTCAATTATATCCCAGCTCCAATCAATTGATTCCTCGCCTGCCTCATCTTCATCCTCCAATGGCAAGGGTTGATTGCTCGAACCTAGCTCGAAGCTCTTCCCCTTCTTTTCCTTACTACCGTGATTGGAACTTCGGTGTTGATTCCAATCTAAAGCCTAAGGTAATGTAAAGTCCTCTGCTTTCAAGTGTTTCGAGAATGGGTTCTTTGCCAAAAGATTGTTGATTTGATCAGATCTGTCTTTGGGGGTTTTGTAAAGTTCTGGCCTTTATGATTCAGGCATTGCTATGTGTACCTCAAGTATTGTAATCAAAGAGATTGTTGATTTGAATTGATTTGATCAGATCTGTCTCTGGGATTTGTAAAGTTGGTAACTTTATGATTTGGGCAATTTACATATATGTATCACGACTAGCACATCAGCTGGATTGGATCAGATTCTACCGTGGATGTTCTACCATAAGGTTCTTGGCGTATCCACGTTTTTTCTTTTTGTATAAGGGAAAGCTGCTACGCCCACCATTTCTAAAGTTCTCGAGTCTATTCCTGTGAGTTCTAGCTTCTTAGACTCTTAGTCCTCTAGGTGTACGGTGACTAAGATAATTATATGCCCGGATTTTTAAAATTAAGATTACTCCATTATCACTGAATAAAGCTAAAACGAGTGAAAAACTATGCATCTAAAGGTAAAAATAAATTAATGACAATCCTAATTTTTCTTGGTTCTCTTAAACTGAAACGCTTCATCTATTCCTTTTCCTCCTGCAAAAGTTTTTGTTTTTTGGTATCATACATTTTAACTTACAAAATTGCTTCCTTTTTGTCTTTTAGTAGGCTTAGAAGAAGCACAAAAATGATGGTGTAAAACCGAAGAGACCATAAAGAAAAAGAAGGAGGAAGATAGAAAAAAGACATGGAGAAGTCAAAGAAAGGATAAAAGGTAAAAGCGCTTTCTTTGTTTATAGCTGTGTTTTTCTACCGTTAAATATCCACTCCTTATCATCACGGTGTATGCAGTCTATAGTGCATGGAGTTAAGTTAGATGATGTTGCTCGGTTACTGAATCGTGCTCGCAACTACTCAGCTGTGTGCTTACATGGCTTATATCAGCCGAGAATATAAGAAAAGGTAATACGTTTTATTTCTTCTTTGAAGTGCATGTCTCTCTATCTTTATTAGTTAAGTAGATACTCATAAGCAAGAAAAACGTATATTGAGTTTTCTGGTCCTTCCCGAAAAGTATGGAGAATGAGATGTTAGGTGAAGCTTTTAAGAAGCTTCAGAACCCATATGAGATAGTGATTGTGGTTCATCATTTGTATCGGCGCATCAAGTTCATCCATCTCTGATCTGCCTAGCTGTTTCTATTGGGGGTAAGTCTTGATATTTGTTTGTTTTTTTCCATTCACAAGAGAATAGTTGAGTTTGCGAAGTGATCCTTTTGATGATTGCACTCAGAAGGACTTAAACAAGCCACTGATTATTGCAGCCAAAACCAACATGGAGGTGTTGTTAGAGGTGGTTGAGGAAGAGGCCAAGCTGGTGGTGGCAAAGCCGCAAAGACAATAAAGGTGGCCTAGCTAAATATTGTTGTGCCTAAAACTGAGATTGAAAAATGGAATAAAAAGCTCTAACATGGTATTAGGAAGAACGTGTAGATAACAAAAACTGAAGGTTTTCTACATTTGTGGATCATCGGGTGAACACGCTCCTGTCTCTAGGAGCATCCGGAGCTAAATCCTTTGTTGCTCAGATTTGTGCAATGATCTTTTTTGTAATTCAGTGGCTACATGAGAGTTGTTTCTGATTGACTCAGAGTTTAGAGTCTACAACGAGTGTACGGTAGGAGACGGTAATGATGATAGAGCTGAATGATAGCGGTGAATGACTGACTCATCACACGATCGGGAAGAAGCATAAGCTGGAGGCGAACGGTGAAGACGGACCAGTTATTTTTTTATGCAAGGAAGACAGGAATGATTCCATCTCCATCAGTAACTTAATTCTCTTCACACTCAAGATGGTGTGGTTACAGTTCTCTGTTCTCTCGACTCTTGAGTTGTTAGTTGTTTATCTAATGGTAAGATATTTTCTCTGTATGTAAACTTGATCGTCCACGAATTAACCCTCATGTATTTTGGTTTCTATTTGTCAGAACAGAGTATGTCGATGATTTTAGCCCATAAAAGTTGTCAGTAAATTGACTTGATTTACTTTGGTAAATTATTTACGTGTTAAGTTCATCAACTTGACTCGAGTCATGTACGATCACACTCACCCACCAAGAACAAGAGATTCAACAGGCCAAATCCCAAGAAAAAAAGTCTACATGTCTTTCCGTATAAGTATGTACATATATAATTATTTATTTCACCAAATATCTTAAAGTAACTATTTTGATTACTGATGGTTATATAGTTAGGGCCAGTGTTTTGAAACCCGACCCGGACCCGCGGTTGAACCGATAAATCCGGTGATCCAGAAAAAATCCGGTTTGGATTTTGTGAAAAATCCAATATTTAGAAATTACAAAAACCCGAAAAAATTCACTAAAACCTGGAACCCGATACCGGTTGAACCACTGGTTAAATCAATAAATAACTTTTACGTCATTTTTTTAGTTTTTAGATTATGTTTTATATTCTAAGTTTCCAATTAAGAAGTTTGACAAAAAAAAAGTTAGGCTTTCCATTTTCAGTTTTATATATGTGATTTTTAGATTTTGATGAAATCTTCACTATGCCACTTGAAGAAAATGAAGTGAACAAGGGTAGAGAGAACTAAAATTAGTTGATGTGATTTGATGTTAGTTTATTTCTACTATTGACAATTTATTACAATGATCTTTTACTTTTGGTTTATTTTTAATTTGAAGTTTAATTTATTATTCACATTAGATATTTAAATATTTAAGAATTTTATATCTTGACTTTTTTAGATTCTGAAAATTTTAAATAATCTAAAGTATTTTTTGATATTTTGTATGTCAAAGGAAAATAAAAATATAAAAATTAAAGTTAAGTATTTTCTAAATACTTTTTAAACATAAAATATATATATATATATATCTAAACTATTATTTTATGTTTTAAAAAACATTTAGAATATATAGTAAAATTTATTTTTTATTTATTTTCATAGATAATATATTATTATATAATAAAATTAATTCATTTATAAACCCGCGGTTGACCCAATGACCCATCGACCCGGTAAGTCGTTTGGTTCAGTGTCCGGGTCGGGTTTAAAAACATTGGTTAGGGCGTATTCATTGGAGTGTCTCTCCTAGGAGGAGATCAACAGCAACGTGGACTACCCATTGGTCCTGGCAATATCAGTTCTGGTACGTAACAGTTTCATTTATATGACTGAAAAATCCGTAGAGTAAAAAAACTGAAAATTTGTGAACATATGAGGAAATGCAATGCAAAGCAGCAGAAGTGGTGTTTGATATAGAATACACGATCTGGCTGAAGGAAAAACAGAGGTTGTTTAATTAAGTGTGGCGACTCAAGAGCACCTGACCAGGAGCGAGCTTAGGATGTTTTTCTCTCCATATTTTTTTTTTGCAGAGATTTATGTCTGCGAAAATGGAAAAATAGAATGATTCAGAAGATAATCTACAGTTCCATTCAGAGAAAGGTCGAAGATCATGGCTGATTTGGTGAATATTGAGTCTTCAGCTAAGTTCTACTACAAACAATTTTTTTCACAATTTACAACGATAGTTATTCTGATATTTAATTCGGGCTGGATTACAAATCTCTCATTTAGTTTTCAATAACTAATCGCACATTTAATTTTCAGAGCTTTGTGCTAATGTTGATGTGTGTGTGCGTGTTGATCATTTGGACATGACCAACCTACTTTGTGATTGATTTGGATATGCACAAGTTCAATTATATCTTTGAGGGATAGGATCTAGATTCATTTCGTGAATTACCGATATATTACACTTATAACTAACAAACAATGATGGAGATTCCAGATTTTATCCACTACAAAGATCACATAAAGAGAAAATAATCAATCTACTAATCACCGGGTGAGCAAAGAGACAAAGGCAAAACAAAGAACAAGTTCACGTATTTGTATTAAAGAGGCAAAAGAAAAAAAACCAATGTCCTTTTTGTAAACCAATGTAACCAGGATTGCTCCAAAAATACATTTGCTCTATAAATTTCGTAAAGCAGTGACAATAAGAGACGACAGAAAGCAAGCAAATTTTAGGTGAACAATTGTTTCTATATATATTTGAAACTATTTAAGAAAAAATTATATTGTCAAATTAAACGGCATCTGATATTGCATCTAAAGCTGTTTTTAATTATTCTCAAATCTAACACTACAACATTTTGTAAAGATGCCAAGCATTTATATTTTATAGACGAAGAGATCACAATCTTGGACAACATCTCCTATGTTCTGGGACACAACCAAACCAAAAACACCACTGAGTAGCACAAAATATAGAACTACAATTTTAAGATGAAATATTAACAATATAATAACACATATCGCATTAAACACTAGAAAAATAACAAAAAGAAACAAATAAAACACATCCACAATTAGCTTCTTTTTTTTGGCAACCCACAATTAGCTTATAATCAAATATGTCCACTCTAATTGCTCACCTAAAATATAATATAATTACCAGAAAAATTATCAAACCCATCTGATATAGGTAGATACCCAAAAATTACATTATCACTTCCATCTAGATTAATAAATCACACAAACTTCGGAAAAACATCACATAATAAATCTTATAAAAAATAACAGACAAAAATAAAGAAGTCTGTTTGTTTATAGCCTATTAATGGCTATAAGAGAATGAAAAACAAAGAAATCGATGACAAAGAAACACAGAAATACGAACGCTGAACATGGGTCGATCATAAAAAAGATAGTTATGCTTAAAAATATGAAACATAAGAAGATAATCAAATTAATAATCACTGGTAATGAATGTGAAATAAAGTATACTCCCTCCGTTTTTTAATATAAGTCGTTTTACAGGTATGCACGTAGATTAAGAAAACCATTAATTTCTTATATTTTCTAAACAAAAACATCATTAATTATTTACCTAACCACAATTCAACCAATAGAAAAATAGAAGATATATTACCATTGATCATACAACATTAATTATTAATAAATTTTACATAGAAAACCGAAAACGACTTATAATCTGAAACAAAATTTTTTGTCTAAAACGACCTATATTAAAAAACGGAGGGAGTATAATTTTTCCTTTTCATAAAAAAATTATAGAATCTGTTTTACAGTTATTATTTATTATTAATAGTTTTTAAAGTTTATAAACACTTCAGATTTAGCATTAAATAAAAGTTGATGTAAACTTTTGAGGCCTTTTTTGCTACTTTTCGAGGATTGTTCTACAATGGGTAGCAGTCATCAAAATAAGTGGCATCAACTCATATTGATTCTAAATACCATAAAGAATTTCTAAATACCATAAGGAATTTCTAATACTGTGACTTAGAACTTAATTGTTAATAAAAAGTGCAAGCTCACTGATTTCAAGCAAAAAATATAAATTTTTGAATATCTACTATGTTAGAATAGTGATGTAGTATGTTCTCAGATTTTACACATGTAATGGTTCATTTTTATCGCAACCAGATGACTTTACCTATGATTAATAATTTGTTTTTCATGATAATCCAATATATAAAATAAGAAATGTTTGGATTATAATTTAGATTTAACTATTCTTTATTCATTTCACATTTACTCATTTTTCTATATATTTTTAGATAGTAAAAATGATAAATTTTTAGTTTACTCATTTCTAATTTTTATAATGTGCATTATATATATTAAATATATTTATATTACGACAAAAAATACATTTATATTGTCTAACCCCGGACGTAGCCCGGGCAAAATCTCTAGTGTATATAAACAGAGAAGTCACATGGCTTTTGGAGGGTCCTGACAGTGATTAATTGTTATGAATCACCTAAGCAATCAT
The DNA here is from genome assembly GCF_020379485.1 of Brassica napus. Lineage (NCBI taxonomy): Eukaryota > Viridiplantae > Streptophyta > Magnoliopsida > Brassicales > Brassicaceae > Brassica > Brassica napus. Next base: position 103,539 of record NW_026016631.1, on the reverse strand, counting down.
AGCTTTATGGAACTTTATTTTTCTTAGCTATGCCAAAATAAATTATTTTATTTTTCATAAAATTCAATTCACTCTATTTGCTTATTTGTCTCTATTGCTCTAGACTTGTGAATATTCTATCCTGGAATAAGGTCCAATTTCAGCCTTGTTTATACCTGGAAAATCGTTATACTATTTTATGCAAAAACCAATATATTCACTCCAGATATATATAATAAAAAATTGTCAAAAATAATTGAAGAAAGGCTGCCCATGTGGGCACTTCCAAGTAATCTCCAGAATCGATGCTTCAAATACATTGGATGTTACTAAAACAACACATATATGAACAAACAAACACCCACAAAAGAAGATCAGAAGACCCGATCTTTGTTATAAACACACAACTTCTTTCTTTTTAGAATATCTTGTCTTCATTTTCTTATAACTTTCTAGTCTTTCTCTACTTTTTTCAGTCTCTAGTTTGAAAAGGAAATGGATCTTGTAAGTTCGAGTGAATCATTTATTGATGATCTTATAGAAGATTACTGGTTCTTTGAGAACTTATTTACCAGGAGATCGAGAGCCTTAAGGGATTGTCCCTCAGATCCTTACCCTTCTTCTTCTTCTTTGAGTTGTCATGAAAAAATGGGAGATTCAGATGAGAGGAAGTATCTAGAAGCTTCCACAGGGCGATGTTTGAACAGGGCAGCTTCGATAGATGGAAGAGAAGGAGGATCCAAGAAGAAGCAGTTGTCTGAAAATATTATGGTTCAAGAACAGACACCAGTTATGTCTTTCTTGCATAAGAAGGAACCTGTGGTTCTTCCCAAATCTGGATCTCGCTCGGCTCCGGGGAAGATTCAAGAACCTTCCACAGAGCGCAGTTTGATCCGGGCACCTTCTTTGCCACCTCGGATAGACAAAAGAGAAATGGAGTTAGAGGCAAAGAAGATGATTAATAAGCTGACACGGCAGTTCTCTGAGAAGATTAGGGTTCTAGAACCAACGACAACAACGAGTGATCGTTTCTTGCAGAAGAAGAAAACACTTGCTCCAAAGAAAGCTAGTAGTACTGAAAGGAACAGAAGAGGAGCTGATAGTAGTAGCAGTGTCAAGATTAGTTTGCAAAGAACTCAAACGATGCCAAATAACATTAGAAGAGGAGAAGAAGAACTTGAAGATCAAGAAACCGACTCAAGAATGGGATTCTTGATCCGTGAAGCTCTTGCAAGCTCACAAAATGCTCAAAATGTAAATAAAATGATTCACTCTTTATGCCACAAAAAAAAAAAAATCTGAAAAGCTTTGAATCTTGAAATGTAGGTCTCAGGCAATGAAAGGCAGAGACCACCGAGACACTTGAAGCCAGAAGCAACTGTTTTGGTCAAACAAACAAGCCCAAGTCCCAAAACGCTGCGTAAAACGGTAAGCAGCATAGAAACAGCCAAAGAGATTCAAGGTTATGATGATCAAGTGGTCGAGCCGCGTGTTGTGAACGGGTTAGCTACACCACCTAGGGTTCCGAAGGATACAAGGAAAGAAATGAAGGATCAGATCAAGTTTTGGGCTCGAGCTGTAGCTAGTAATGTCCGACAAGAGTGCTGAAAATTCTTCTAATTACACTAATTAACTCTGTTCTTGTATGGCACTATTCCGTACAAATGATTCTTATCTTGAACTCTATTGTGTTTATTTTCTTTCTGATCCTCCTGAAATAATGAGATTCTTCTGTTTATGTGATGATGATGTTCTTTAGTTCTTTTTTTTTTTTGCAAGAAAAAAGTCATGATTATCATGAAGAAAAGGGGTTGAGAGAAAACAACAAGAACATTATAATAATGAATCTTAATGGAAAATTTATATTTAAAACCAAAAGAAAGAACATAACTATTTGTGATTTGATTGCGATTTATGCAGAGTTTCCTAGAAGCATTCGAGTTAAAATATTCATTCAGTCTGTTTCGATAACATTACACGTAAAATACGTTGAATCATGTTGGCTTAAATAGTTGTTTTAGTAATAACGTGGAACTAAAACTAGATTGAACCGGTTCTTGATTGCAGAGATCTCTCGTAAGACCTAAACGATAATAGTTTATGCATTTATTCAACCTCAAGAAGTTGATGTCAAAGTAATAAACTAATAATCGAGCATCCTTTGTTTTTTTTGCTAAACTGTAAATATCATATTAATGAGCAAAAGATTTTACAAGAAAGATCTTAGTTCTGAAACCATCAAGGCAAAAAATTAAAACAAGATGGATCAAAGGCAAATATCACTAAACAGAGGAGTCTATCTCAGCTACATTTGCATGAGCCTTTTGAAAGGCTTCCTTTGTCTCCTAGCTGAGATGATATTTCGCACCTCTCTGTCGATACCATAGAAAACAGTTGCGCTCGATAAGGAAGCTTGATTGTGAATCGAGCATCCTTTGAAAGGATATACTAACGCAAAATCTGATAATGTAAGTATGTAATACGCTAGTTTTCATAGAGAAAATGATTCCATGACCTGTCACCGTTAATTACGGATTACTGTTATAGGATTTGTAGTTGCTAGCGTAGTAAACTTCAATACATTGTTACTATTTTTGCGACCAAATCATCTTACAAAAAGAGAAACACATTTTAACTAACAGACAACTCTCACCAGACTTTTATACTTTTTAACAGATGACAGAAACACAGTAGCTTAGGTCAAATCTCAAAGTAGAAAAATAAAGAAACTACTGAAAGAATTTAAAAAGGAAAACTATAAAGTCGAGAGAAAAAAACAATTTACAAACAAGTAGCCGGTTGGTGTAAACAAAACAACAAGCCATTTTTAGTTTTTAGTTTTTTTTTTTGTCCAATTTAGCTAAAAATACAAATTGGAGGAGGTAATTGCAGAAGTGTGCATTTTTTTTAAATAATTGGGGAACCATGTCAAATTTGTTTTGAGTTGCCAATTCTCTCCTCTAGCCACAACTTCTTCGTTACGTATATGTTACCTGCTACCGGGGATGATGCCAAAAAAATTATAATGTATTGAAACTGTTTCCAAAGGCAATCAATGTTTTGAAACCGGATACATTCATTTAAAATGATGATATAAGATACTAAAACCGGATGTAACTCTAATAATTGAAGAAAGAAGAGTTGTGAGATAGTTTACAAATTGTTTGTCAGAAATGTGATTGATAGGAAGATATTTTACAACATGTTGTTCCATGCGCTGAAAGTGATATGATGAGTGCTCGACGCCATAGGACCATGGTATCCTGTTCATCTTGATATATCAATCAAAATACTATCCATGTTGGGAGATGGTATCGGTTCCCTGTCAAATAACGGAGCTTGAATGTTAAAAGTATCTTATTAAAGAAGGCAAGAGCTAGAGATATGCGTATATGTGTCAATAGGCTGCAATTATAGCATGATTACATTTATCTAATCCGAGTTTTACTATTAGTAACCGGATATATGACAGTAGGGTGCATATCTACATAAGTGAATTCCCGATTCTTTGCATTATCAGAAGTTTTAAGATTGTTTGCATTATTGATACTTTCGATATGTGCAACAGTCCCGTCATTATTTGATTTTGTTATGTCTATAAGAACACTTTAGGTATTACTATAAAATGTACAGTCTCTTTACCTGTTACCTAATTTACGTCTATAATTTTGCTATCTAGTGCAAAATCCCTTTTTTTTTTACAAATTCCTATTCTTACTTACCCCCATGCGAAGACCATCTCTACTACGCATTACTTAAATCACTCGAACATAACTGATTAAGAAATAAATATTTAAGAAAATGGTAGATAATAGATACATTGGTCTCTTGTTCTAAAATAAAAAATAACACATCAAATATCAAACACAGATTAAACAAGGGAAATTGCATCCTACATCTATCAAACAAATTATAATTATAAATTCACCCATTAAACAATGGAACATGCAAAGAACTCTCTAACTTGTATCATCATACAGGGTATGATGACTGAATGAATATCATCATACAGGGTATCATCATCATGAATTATCTTGTAAACAGAAATAATCTAACTTTTGAGATGTGACAACTCTTATTTTTTCCTTTTAGAACAAGTGACAGTTTCCGGTTTATAAATGTTTGGCTCAATAAAACAAAACAATTGACTAGTCATTTAAATTTTGCCTTTTTCAAAACCACTATCCTGATTTTGTCGTTGTCGTATTTAACGATTTTTTAATGTGGGTTAACAGTTCAACTCATAAATCATCAGTAAATCATCACAAGAACAACGTTCTCATGTGGGATACCTACCTATGGAGCTGCTTTTGCCACAGAGTTTATAATTATTTTATTGAAAACATATAGTTACAGTAAGGGCTGGACACAGATCGGATATCCAGATTTTTGAAGGTATTTGTGATTTGATTCGTATGTTATGGATATTTAATTTTTCGATTTGCTTTACTTTGGAAAAATACGGATATCCAGAAAAACGGATATCCGAAAAATAAATAGTAATTTGCGGATATTTATGAATACTTACTAATATCTCATCATTTTGATTAATATAAATAATTTTAAAAATTCGATACAGTTTTTTTTTTAAATATATTTTTTACATGATATATAAAATAAAAATTAGAAGAAGTATTGAAACTATATATTTTGTAAATTTTAAACTTAGTTAACAATTATAATATCACAAAACTTAAGAAAAAAGTTATAATTTTCATAAACATTTTCTCTTTCTTTTTATGTACTACTTTTATATAAGTAATAATGTGAATAGAATTTGTCAAATCATATGTTAGAATAATAATTATATAAACTTATACATTTAAAACTTTTAATATAATTAAGATATACATGTATTTATATATTGCCGGATCAGAGCGGATATCCGCTTTCCAAAAATTTAATATTTGTGATTTGTTTGATTTTAACGGATATTAATTTTTAATATTTGGTTTGCTTCGAAAGTTTACGGATATCCAAAATTTTTGGATCGAATCGAAACGAATAACAAATCAAATCAAATTTAACGGATAAAATGTTAAGCCTTAGTTACAGTCACATTTGGTCCAAAAAAAAACATTGTTCCCATGTCTTAAAACAAGGGGAAATCAAGGAGTACACAAGAAAGAAAAAAACAAGATCCCTTAGGACTTGGGAGTTAGGATGCTTTCTAAAAATCTTCAGCCCATAATACTTTCTCAATGCTGCAAACTTTTGTTATTCCTTTGTTTTTCTATTCCTATATATGCATATCTTTTCTCCTCAACTGATTCATTCATTCCTCTCTCTCAAAACCCTAATATCTCTGAGAAGTATTTCTGGATACCCTAATTCACAAACCCAAATCGATCCACCGTTGATTGATCTCTTTTTGAAATAGTTTATAAAAGCTTGTGTTTATTAATTGACATGATATCATATATGTATATACAACTCAAAGTATAAACCTAACCGAAATAGATAAATCTTAAAATATTGATCCAATAGAATTAGGATTATATCCTCTAGCTTAATGCCCCCCTCCCTCTTAAATTTGTAATATCTTGAATGTCCAACTTGAAAAGGAAATATTAAAATGTGGGAGTTGGCAACGCTTTAGTAAGTAAGTTTTGGGTTGTTGTTTTGTTGATATGTACTTAATAGTAACTAGTAAGTAGTTTATATTAAACCACATCATAATCATATGACTATCATTTTTAACATGCTTCGTCTTTTTTCATGAAATATTGGATTCTTACCTATGTGGATTGCCGATTGACCATCGCAAAATAAACACATTGATGATTATGAAAAAAAAATAAACATTAGAAGAAATTTGAGCAATTTAAGTTCACAAGTTGAATCTTCCATAGGTCGATATTTGGTTTCGACAAAAGATTGTGAAACAGTTTTTTTTGTCTCCCATGATACTAAAGAGTCGTCAAAAGGACTACATACACACTAAAAGAACTTCTTTTAGCTGGAAAAGCCGACCAATTAGAATCGAAACAAGCTGTCAATCGCATGTCATAGTTCGACTTGAGCATAACTAATCCACACAACCTTTTAAGTATCTTACCGCACATTTTCTGCATGAATTAAGATGAAATATGGACAATGCAGATGAGTGAAAGCAAGATAGATCGAACTACCTATCAACTGTCTATACTTGCTTGGATCGGTAAGCAGTGTTCATTCATCAAGAGCAAGACCATAACCGTTTATTAGAATGTTTATATATGATACTCTTTATAAGACTTTTACGAGTAAGACCATAACCCTTAAGGTCAAAAGCTCTAATACCATTATCAATGTCAAGTCAAAAATTAAAGACAATTGAATCAATGTGTTCCAGATTCCTATGGTCTGGCAACATCGAAAACAGAACAGCATTAAAGGTCGCTTGGAATACTATCTGCTTGCCCAAGAGTGAAAGTGGATTAGGTTTGAGAAAATTTACTCAATGGAACAAGGTTCTCTGCCTCAGATTCATTTGGTTATTATTCTCTAACTCTGACTCTTTATGGAGTAAGTGGCACATGCACCATTACCTGAGCAATACTATTTTTTAGGCCATCACTCCAAAGAATTCAGATTCTGCAATTTGGAAGTCCATACTATCGCCAAGCCCCTTGCTGATAAATTCATCAAATGCAGTATCAACAATGGCTATGTCGCCTCTTTTTGGTATGACAGTTGGACACCGCTAGGCAAGCTAATTGAATTCATCGAACCTACTGGTCCTAGGGACCCAAACCTTCACATTTCAGCCTCTGTGGCGGATGCCTGCAATTCCAAGGGATGGAAGTTGCCTTCACCTCGTTCAGAAAACGCTCTAACCCTGCATATACATCTAATGACATTGAGTTTGCCTAACCAAGCTCTTGGGACTGACACTTATCATTGGATAATTAATGCTACGGACTGCAGGGGTTTCTCCTCGACAAAAACTTGGGAAGCTCTAAGACTGCGAGCTCCTGTCAAGCAGTGGAAAATGTTAGTATGGGTCAGTGGCTTGATCCCTAGACATGGATTCAACATGTGGCTAGCTCACAAGAGGGAGACTAGCAACGTGGGGTAAAATCCTAACTGTTGCCTTTGTAACAGCTTCGAGGAGACTCGGGATCACTTGTTCCTGTACTGTGACTTTGCTATGAATTTGTGGAACCAGGTTTTCTCGCGGCTCGACAACAACAGACGTACCTTCATCTCTTGGGAAGAACTCCTCTCCTGGACTCGACGATCGACTTCATCAGCGCCTTCGTTGCTCAAGAAACTCGTGGTTCAAGCTGCTGTCTACAATATTTGGCGACAAAGGAACTCGGCCCTACACAGCAACGGACACGCCTCTACTCAACAAACTTTCAAGATGATAGACAGAGATGTGAGGAACACAATATCAGCAAGTCAGACATAGGAGAAAGTTTCAAACTCTTAATTATGTCTTATTGGATTAGGTGATTTTTTTCAAAATTCATAATCTGTGTTTTCTTTGTTTTTTATTCTTTTTTGCTAAGGGAACACTTTCTTAGGCTTATAAACCTAAACTTTTCATTTTTTTAATGAATATTCACAATTTAGTAAAAAAAACAAGACAGTGAAGAATACCTCCGAATTAGAAGAGATTGAACTTTGGTTCGGGCATTGACCATTTTAGTCTGATGTGTTTTTCCCCTGTTATGTTGATGGGCTACTAAATGGGCATTTACTATTCAATGCTCTAAAGGATAATAATTCAAGGGCTTTCTATAACTGTATTTTATCTTTCACTTTTGTGGTGATACTAATCACAATATATTTTAATCTGCCGTTTACTTCTTGTTCTATTGAACTTGGTGTTTCAACCAAAGAAAATAATATCATTTTGATAAAAATAAGACATTACACAATTCAACTAGGATCTTTTCACTCTTGTTTTACAAAATGATCTCGTTTGGTATTTTGCTTTATTAATCCAAACACAGAATTATGAGATAGATCTTTATCTGATAGTTTGTTTTGTTAAATGAATTTCCTTTTCTATAAAATTAGATTAATGTTTCTATCATAGAGGCACCATTAGTATGTGTAATCCAGTTGATTCGTATATACCTCAATAAATAAGGAATAAAAGAGAGCATATTCTCTTCGTTGGTCTAAGACAGTCGAAAGAATCTGATCCAAACTCTACAGTTGGAAGCAATGTTAATGTGCTTCTTCTTTTTTTTTTGGCTATACGTGCTTGCTTTTCCAAGCACCTACGTGGTGTGGCTAATACGTATATATACGGCGTATGTCTAAGTTTCTCTAGTATGGCTACTTCTTTGAGTATAAACTATTAAGCTAGATTGACTTCCAACCTAAAACTGATTGGTGATAAGTGGAGTTGTCCTTCTATATCTTATATATTACTCCATTCGTTTCACAATAAGTATCAGTTAGATATATATTACTCACTTCGTTTCATAATAAGTGTCAGTTAGACATATTTCATGCAAATTAAGAAACTAACAAAATATAATAATTTCTTATCTATTAAAAGAGAAACATTGTAATAAATGTATTCACACACTATAATAGATACGTGGCAACCTCTTAATGATTTGATAATAAGTATGCTAATGAGTTCACACTATATTCATAAATATGTTCACACTATGTACATTGCATTTTTTTAATATAAAACTCACATACATGGTTCCAATAAAACTCTGGATTTTTCTTCAGTTAGAATAAAAATAGATAATGAATCAAAAGCCGAGCTATATATATTATTTTTATTGTTTACGGATAAAGTTGAGCAAAATATTCATAAATTTTGATTCGATTCGTTATCCGTTTTGATTTGAATCAAAAACTCTGGATATCTGTAACTCTACGAAACAAATCAGATACTAAAATACAATATCCAAAAAAGAAGCAAATCACAAATACCAATATTTTTAGGAACATATATCTAATTTGATATGTTATATGCATATATATACATATATGTAAAGAATTATATATATATATATGTTATATATATTATACTTTATATCAGTTTTATAATATTTTTATGAATTAAATTTATTATATTAGGTACTATAATTTAAAAGGTAAATAATGTTTAATTTTTGTAATAAAATGTTATTATTAAAAAAATTTAATTATTTTTAAAATTTTATTTTATTTACGGATCAAATTGGATATTCTTTAAAATTCTAAAACATTTCGGATATCCGAGTCACCGAATATCTAGGTGGCTAAAGATCGAATCGACACGAATGCTTCCAAATACCCAGATATTCTATATGTGCCAACCCCTATTTACGGATACAATTTTATTTTCTTTATATGAAAAAATGACTAATGCCAAGGCCTTTTTTAATTTTAAATTAATTTTAATTTTATCTTTCATGTATTATGTTGAACAAAAATGTCATTTAATATTAATTAATAATATCTTTATATATTTGTAAACTATTTTTATATATTTTTTACATACACATAGATGTGCACCTTGATGTGAGCACTTTGTAACTAAGGCTTCGAATGGTAAAAGCAGTTCAAGCAGGACAGATCAAGCAGATCATGCAGATCAAGCAGGACAAGTACAGATCAAGCAGGACAAGTGCAGATCAAGCGGATCATGCAGGAGAAAACCGGATCAAATAATTTATTATAACTTAGGAATGACAAAATGAGTTCAAAACTATAGAACATATATTAAAACAATAAAAATGACACTTAGATATCTAAACAAATATCTTAGATATTATAGGATCGACCGAAATGCCTGTAAATGTTTTAAAAGATACTTATACTTATTTTATTTTCTTATTTATAAAAATTAAAAATTATATGACAAAAAATAATAAGTAGAGAATGATAATTTTATATTGTTAAAATTGTAAATAAAATAAAATAAAAATATTGTATTCATAAAACTAGATAAATATATTTTTAAAGTTATATGTTGTAACAAAGTTATTTATTGACCAGACAAAAAAAAAAGCAGATCAACACCACCAAATATTGGCGGGTGAGATCTGCATGCAGATCTCCTGCTTTTTTCACAAAAAGACAAAAAATATTGAACTGCATGCAGATCTCCCGCTTGAACTGCTTTTGTAAAAAGAAAATGGTGAATGGTGAATACAGTGCAGGAGAACTGCATGTGCAGGAGATCTGCACTTGTCCCGTTCCTCCATTCGGACACTAAGTGTTCACCACAACTGAAGTATCTAATTTTTTTAAAAGTTGAAATATTTTGTCTTAATGCTTCTTTCACTAGTGACCAAATTGTAGTGAAATGATTTGTCTTAATAATTTTCTTTTCTTTTTCTTAAACTACTATCTGTTTAGAAACTATAGTATGAAACTATTGGTTCGACATGACGACTATCTAAAATTCATAACATGAAAATAAATAAATAATATTAATTTTTGGTTTTTACTGAAAAAAACCAAAAAATCAAGCATTTTAACCAAATAAACGAAAATGAATATTAATTTAAAATAAGTTATATTTTAGAAGATTAAATCTAAAAAAAAAACTTAAAACCGAACCAATATCCAAATTAAACAGATTTAGTGTCTTTTTATTAAAAAGTAACGAAACTAATAATCACATTCTGCACAGTCTACCTTTATTTATTATGCAACTATTTAAATAAAAATGATTTAACTAAACATCTATTGGTCATTTAAAAGGGTAAGAAAGTGATTAATGTTAAAACTTACATTGAAAATGTAGAATGACATTTATTTTGAAACAGAATAAAAAAAAAAAACTAAAATGACATTTTTTTATGAAACAGAGTAGTAAGGATCCCACTTTGTGTCTAATATAGACTATCAATTATTCTGCAAAAAAAAAAGTATACCAATTTGTACAGGTGACGGGGATTTTGAGATATATTGTTGGCATTAAAATCACATACACCAAGAACGATGCATAGATTTTAGTGTATGTCGATTTGATCTTCTCTATATGTGTTTGACTAAAAAGTCAAAATGTACATCTTAGCTCGAAGTACGATTGTTTGGCCTGCATACAAGTGAACAACCTATGCTCCCTTGGTTCGTTTGAAAGGTATTAACATTAAACAAACGACATTTGAAAGGAACATTGAACAAACATAATTTTTCTATTGGTTCAAAAATCATATTTTTCTATGTATTGTTTTTCTTTATAAACGATTGTGCATCTTTCAAGATGCGACCCAAAATTTTACCAAAAAAAAAAAAAAGATGAGACCCAAACCATATAATTTTTTTAGAGAATAAGACTTCTTCCAATAAAATTTGATCATGTGATTTCAAAAATTTCTTATTAGTAATCAAGGAGTTTTAATCACTTGACCAATTAGCCGTTGGTATTTTTCTGTAATTTTACTCAACATTTATCTCTAACTAGTTAAGGTTATTGATAGGATTTTAAAGTTTGTTTATTTATTACAAACACACGGTTTAAACTGTATTTTTTAATAATGAAGGTTTTGGAACTTATGCTAATAATCTTGTTCAGGTCTTAACTTTGTTTTTTGATAATCCGATTTAAAGACTAATCCTTCATATTAAATATGGTGAATTTGGAGAATAAGGGACCCCGTTACACTACCATTGAACGGTGTTGCATGAGGATCATTACTTTATATCAGTTAATTACACAGCGCATTTGAGTTTTAATTTCTTGGATAAGATGTGGTTGTCTGGTTTAGATTGTTCACAACGTTGTGTAGCCATAAATTGTAAATTAATGTTTGGACATAATTAGGTATCAAGCTGGTTCAGCAAAGAAAGCACATGCATTGGGGCGGCACTTCCTTAAAGCTTTGTGTTAAGAAAACCAAACAATTCAATAATTTTTCTCAAAATCTATCTAAATGCAGAGATAAATAAATATTCAGTTATATAGTACTCCTTCCGTTTTAATATAAATTGTTTTAGAATTATGCACGTTGATTAATAAATCATTAATTTTTTTATATTTTCTAAACAATAAATTACCTAATCACAAATCAACCAATAATAAAATATAAAGTATATTATCATTGGTCATGTAACATTAAGTGTTAATAAATTTTACATAGAAAATCAAAAATGTCATATAATTTGAAACATAAAAAATTCTTTAAAACAACCTATATTAAAATACGAAAGGAGTATTTCTTAACAAACATGTAACAAAAACAAGAATAACCATTTTTGATAAAGTAATCAAATTTAATAAAATCATGTCAATTTGGATCATTTAATGAAGATAAAATAAAATCCTCTATAATTATTTTAAAAAACTTGATTAATAAATGAAGTTTAATTCATGGTTGGCATGCCTCAGCAATCAGCTACGATGAAGACAAACAAAAAATTCTGAGATTAAAAGTTTGTATTAATTAAAGTTGGTAGTAGTAAATAACTTTACAGAGTACTCTCTGTATTTAAAAGATTAATTTTTATATTTATTGATATTTTAAATATTAATGTTTTTACATTATAATGAATGTGTTTTTGGTAATATAAAAAGTGAGTAAAAAATTATAGTAGAATAAATAAAAGTGGTTTATCAGTTATGCAAAGGCTAAAGTAATATTTAACGGCGACGTTTAGGTCTATAATTAGGGCACTGTCTATTTCTTTTTAATTAATTAGAATTGAAAAAATGCTGCAAAAATGAGAAACCAATGAAAAAATAGGAAACTAAAGAGAAAAAAGGATAAATGAGAAAAATAAATAAAAAGCTTGTTGTTCCGTCAGCGTGCGAGAAGAAAGGGTTAGAATCAAGAAACCGACGTCCCTCTCTCTCTCTCTCTTTCCCCTCACCTCTTCTTTCTCTCTGCTTCTGATCTCTCTCTCTCTCTCTCCCTGATTAAACCTTCATAATCAGGTAATTATCACGTTTAATCGGCTCCCGAAGCCCTTTTTCTCTTGTAATTCTCCCCGGCTTCGAATCATTATTTTGTTTTTGTGGGTTTTTAATTATGATGATGATGATGATGATGATGAAATTGCATTGTTGTGGGTCTGTTGGTTTTGCGATTTTGAGCATCGAAGATTGTTCATAACCTTATCTGCATGTTTGCAGGGAGTTTTCGATATAATTTACAAGTCTTTTTGTCTTGTCTAGCTCGTTGCTGCCCTTCGACATCTCCAAAGCTTTCTCCTTTTTTGCTCTCAAGGTCTGATTTTTCCTCCCTTCTTGCATTAGATGATACTTCTGATTGATTGGGCATTTTTTTTGTGTATTTGTATGAAAGTTTTGATCTTTATTTAGTTCTGAGTTTCTCATTTTTGATTTTTAGCTAAGTTTGTTGTTTTCTTTCATGAAAATGATGATCTTGGCTCTTTACCCTGTCATCATGCGTTTGAGAATGCACAATGCAATCTTCTGTTGTGAACATGTTTGCTTTTATACTAAAATCACAAGTTGACATATGCAGCTTAGCTTAGTTTTAAGTATCAGCCCTTGAGAAGGTGTAATGATTGTTGTTGCATTAACTGATATAAAAATCTCGATTTCTTACTCAGTTTATACTTTATTGTGTCATCATTATGGTTGCTGATGTTTCTTTTATATAACTCTAAACCTATCAAGGAGAAAGTTTTGGTTTTTCTTGGCTAGTTGTAGAATTTCTTCATGAAAATGATATTGGCTTTTTACCCTGTCATCATGAGTTTAAGAATGCACAATGCAATCTTCCGAGAACATGTGCTTTCTGTGATTTGATTTCGTTACTTCACTCCCTAAATCACAAGTTGACATATGCAGCTTAGCTTACAAACATGTAATATAACTTAGTTTTAAGTATCAGCCGTTGAGAAGGTGTAATGATGCTGCATTAATTGATATAAAAAAAGCTCATCCTCTTACTCAGTTTATACTTTCTTGTGTCATCATTATGGTTTGCTGAGACTTTGTTTTTTTTTCTTCCTTCTTGCATTAGATGATAGTTTTGATTTTGGTTAGGCATGGTGGGCTTGTTTCATCTTCTTTTTTTTTTCATGTATGAAAGTTTTGATTTTTTTTTCTTTGTTGTAGAATTGTTCAGAAGCTAAATTTATATTTCATGAGAATGATCTTGGCTTTACCTTGTTATCATGAGTTTGACAAATGCACAGTGCAATCTTCCAAAAAACATGTGCTTTGTGTGTTTTAATTTCGTTAGTTCATTCCCAGTATCACAAGTTGACATATATGCAGCTTAGAAAGAGTGACATTGATTATGTGTAATAATGTTGCATTGATTGATTGGTTCCATTAAATTTAACAAAGTTCAGTTTCTTACTCAGTTTAAACTTTGTTGTGATTACTGATGTTTTTTTCTTTATAACTCAAAACCTTTCAGAAGTTGACATATGCAGATTACATAGAGTGACATTGATTATGTGTAATAATGTGGCATTGATTGGTTCCATTGAATTTTCTTTAAAAAAATGTTCAGTTTATACTTTGTTGCTGATGTTTCTTTATTATGTGACTCAAAACCTGTCAGAGGGCTTATGCAGCAAGCGAAATGGGACAAAGAAATAGAACAGTCGATTTAGAAATGGAGCAGCAGCAGCAGCAGCAGCACCAATCTCAATCCTCTCTCCAACCAGGACCTTGCATCCTTCTAAGCAGCTTTCCCCAACAACAACAACAACAACCTGATAACAATAATAATAACCTACCTGCAATGGCTGCAAGCTTTCCTAATTTAGAAGCTCGTTCTCTTCAAGACCCAACCTCCTATGACATGTTCTACGGTCTTCCTCAGTACCATCATCACCATCAACTCCATCAGCCTGCTCCTCCTCCGAATTACTATGTTCCCTATATGGCATTTCAGGGTCCATCCTCAAGCAGTCAAGGTGTAGTTGGAGTAAGTTCTGATCAATTTATGGATCATACAAGAGGGGCGTATAAGAGAAAGAACGCCGAAGGAATACCAGTGATGAATCATCAGTCTTTAAGTACTTTAGCAGCTCCATTCAACAATACACCTGAGACAATAGCTCCTTTTGGAGGCCCAAGGAGCAGACCGATGAACCATGTTCTTCCTCCTCCTCCTCCTCCTCATGCTCCTAATAGCTTCATTCAAGGGAGCTATCCTGGTCATCATCCTTTCCCACCTCCTGGCTCAATCTGGTACGACCAACACCATGGCAGGCCTGATGGTTCACCCTCGTTTTGGCCCCACCCACCTTACATGCACGGTACCTACCCACCCATTATCTCTTTTTTGAAGCTTTGAACTGTAATAATCTTGATTATCTATCTTTTGAATGAACTTTTGTAGCTGGTTCCATAGAGTTTAGTAGTAGAAACCCTACAGCGTTCATGTATCCTCCGAGGGACCATTATTATCCTCACCCTCCACCTCCTCCTCCTCCTCCTCATGTACAAGGAGTGAGAGGCCCGAGCGCCACATTATACCCTCCCATGGCTTCTTCACCCTCGTATGGATTTCCTCCTGGGAACTTTGCTCCTCCTCAGAACACAATCAATAGAGGTGGTCCCTCGGGTTCAGAGATGGGTCAAGTTCAACCAACAGGGTTTCGGATATACCAGCGAGATGATTCTGTACCCTTAGCAGCTCTTAGACAACACCGTGGAGGAGTTCCTCGCTTTAGAATGATGCCTGATGATGTATGTTACTTTCTTTCCTCATTTAGTCTTCTCCCTATACTTTGCTTAAGATTCTGTTTGGTTCCTCTCAACGTGTGTTCAGGAAGTTGCGATTTTGGAGTTTGGAGACTTCCTTGGTGGTGGCTCTGGAAATAACCACATTGATCATCATCGAGATATGCGTTTGGACATCGAGGAAATGTCTTATGAGGTGAGCCAATCATTACTCTTTACCTATGTTCTTATCAGAGTTAGGCATGTAGCTTGTCTTTTTATTATCAGAGTTAGGATTTTGTTGAAACTGATTTTAACAACCGTGGGGGTTTGAACAGGAGCTACTTGCGTTGAGCGAGCGAATTGGAACCGTGAACACTGGTTTGCCAGAGGAAGATGTTAAGAACCATCTGAAAACAAGAACATGTTCTGTAGTCAACCTTGCAGCAGAGTCTCCACAAACTAAAGATAGAGAAACAGAACCTTGCACCATATGTCAGGTAAGAAAAATGTATCCAAAGATCAAAGATTTTGAAAAGGCTACACATGCTTGGATTTCAAAGCTCTAAAGAATGATCTGATCTCAATTTGTATTACAGGAGAGTTTCAAGAACGAAGAGAAGATTGCAACTTTGGATTGTGGGCATGAGTATCATGCAGGATGCTTGGAGAAATGGCTGGTTGTGAAGAACGTTTGCCCAATCTGTAAAGCAGAGGCATTGGTCATGGAGAAGACAACTGTTTAATAGGAAGAAAGAATGGCTTTTTAAATCTATATATATATTTATATAAAAAAAAAGAAACTTAACAAGAAGAGAAGGGAAGAAAACAATAGTTTGGGCTTGTTTTCAGCTCCAAAAAGGATTCTGTAAATTTGTACTCTTTTTTGTTTGTGCAGATATTAATATGTGTTAATGGTGTCACTCTTTTCTATTTGGTTTCTTGGCTTATGTGAAACTGAACAAATGTACAGGCTAATTTGCTTTATCTAGGGCTTTTCATTCTTTTATGCTTTCTTGTTCGGATTGCTTAGGGTTTCTATTATCCTTTTTTTAAAAAGGAAAAATCTCTTTTAAGACGTGTCAAATTAAAAAATTTGAATGGACAACATGTATAGGTTGAATTCTTGCACTCTTGAAGAAGTTTATGTTTTATTGAATTTGTCATGCGTGGTATCCTGGTATTCTTGAATACCCTATAGAAACTTTTGTATCTTAATCTTCTATTTGGATCCTGAAGGTACATCGGTCCTCTAGGCTGTAGTGTAGATACCATGTTTACCGATTCCGAACTGTTTGTCTTGAAAAGTATTTATAATTGTTGAAATTTAATTATGCATTTCATCACCCAAACTAGAGTTTCAAACTTTGCAAATAATGATGATAAGCTTTGCCGAATGTTGCGTGCTCCCATCAAACCGTCAATAGTTCTGTTCGTTAATCAAACGTTGCCGCAGCGACTACAAATCAAAATTTAGAAGGGAAAAAGAGTATCCAAAAAGAAAGAGAGAAACGAACACGGCTAATATCTTCTTGTTTGGCGAATCATACATGTCCAATAAATTGATCTATGTCTTTTCACGATGCAGCGAATTTACGATTTACACCATTGTTTAGTTTGGGCTTATGCTTGGATCTTTAATACTGTCTTGACCTGATTGAAATTCTTATTCATTTGTGATTTCGTTTGGGCCTCTTTATAAGATAGTCTCCACCTCGTCAAGCTTTAAAATATCCCTCGGATCTTTATCAATACCGTTATAATTTATTGTTCTGATATTTCTAAACATATCGTATCCATGAGAATGCAATGACTGAACTAACATTTTATATCTTTCAAAACAAATAATCCATACTGGAGTATAAATATGATGTTGCAAAGATACTCGGATTTTATCGTATTTGCAAAAGAGCCTAAACAAATCAAGTATATATTTTGTGACTTGACATCCAGGTTCGACTATGTATTTTTTCTGATTATGTAAAATGACATCCCAACAAATCAAGTCTTGATGTACAACTAATTGACATACTCAGTATGATTGTTGTGTCGTCATCGTCTACTAATGAATGAATAAATTTGTTATTTCATACCTTCAAAAGTAAATCAATTAATTGATCTACCATTTGGGAAGGTTCCAAGTTAATATTGCTGACTGATTTATAATTTGCTGATCTCATACGAGTGGTAGGGATTCATAGATCATTCTAAACTAAAATTGACTCACTTGTATCACCTTTTTTCAGTCTTTGCTTACTAAAGATCTAGTTGAAATAATACGTCTCCACCCGTAGGAAAGAGAGTATGGTTTAATAAGATCCATAAGGTTTGTTTTCCGATAATATCTTTCTTTAAAGACTTTGGCAAGAAGTGAGTTTGGTCTGTCCAAAAGCTGTCATAGTTGTTTTGCTAATAAAGTTTATTTAATCTATCTAAATTTCAAAAATCTATTAATCTATTCTTTTTATACCTACATAGTTTATCGCATGCCATCATGTGCATTCCTCTATCAGGGTTCCTCTGGAGCTCCACCTTGTAAGATTACACTTGTTAACTTTTTGGTTGTCAATTTTGGCAGCTCGAAACATGACATTAAATTATTAAATATAGCTATTTTCACTGATTTAATTAGGATTTTTTTCCTCCTTTAGCAAGAAAATTTTCCATCCACCATTGACCTGGTTGACATGGTTGTGAACTCTATCCTTCAGAAACCCAAATATTTGTGTGTTTTGAACTTCCCAAGTTTTATGGAATTCTTAAATAACCCATCCCACCTATTGTTGAGTACCAAGTATCTCTTTCATCTCGCTCTTAACTGAATCTTCAATCTTATGGCCGAATTGTAATGCTGATTTAGCAAAATTTATAAGTTTTCTCAAAATCTCTCCATATTTCTTATAATGCTTAGAATAACCTTGCATTATTTAGTTGTCTCCTTATAGAGGAAAATAATATTATCTGTAAAGAGAGTATGTGAAATTGGAAGACTTTACGTTGCTATCTTAAAACCAATGATTGTTTTTTTTTCCTGTTTTTTAATATTTGAAATCAATAATGGATCCCCTTACCTCAGTTCTCTTGGTGGTTTCACAAGTCCCCTAGGACAGCCATTATTAATACTAGAGTAAAACCCGCCCTACGGGCGGGTATGCAAGTGAATTGTAATATAAAAATATTAACATTCACAAATTATTTTGTTACTTTTTTATAAATCATAGACTTAAAAAGAAATTTTACTTTTAATCATGTAACTATTTTATAATTATAATAATAAATAAACAAAATTATTCGAAATTATGATTGAATTTCAGCACATAAAATATGAATTATTCTTTTCTAATACATTTCCTTTCAAATTTATTGTTAATTTACTCTCTTTTTTTTAAATCTATTGATTTTACTATTACTAGGTCCTTGTCCGCGCTACGCGCGGATAGTATTTTAATTTTTTTTTTTTATTTTTATACTATTATGTCAATTGTTTAGTTTTATAAAATGTTATGTTTTTACTGTAAATTTGGAATTAAAAATCTAATTTTTTTCTTACTGTAAAGTAAGTTAATTTTTTTGAATCTTACCACAACACATTATACATGAAGAGAATATAGTTGGTCTTTATATTCTTATTTGCTGTAATATTGAAAATTTTGATGATTTGTTTAAATGGTTTTTTTTAATTATATATTTTAAGATTGATTTTTCGTGACTACATTCTATAATTGTCTAAAAAAAATTGTTTGTCCCATATAGACATCCACATAAATATGAACTTCTTATAAATTTGTTCATTGGAATATTTAGTTTCACTTTCAACTTTATTCTCTTTTTTGGCACCCTCATGCTAACTTGTGGGGCTAGCCAACTTGGTGCAAAAGGGTTTACAAAAGCTGATCGAGATGCGCGTGATCGGACACCTTTTGCTAGGCTATTCGTACAGAATTTTAAAGATCTAAGAATATAAGCAATAGAAAGTTCAGAAAATTATTTAGATACAGCATGTATTTCGTCTAGCTCCGAGTCCAAAGCAGGCCAGTCTTCCTCCTTTTGAATGAGTATAACCAGTTGTTCACAGTTGATTGAAAGACCATCTCTTTGTGTCCAAACTTCAGTATCACTTGCATTGCCCATAGCAAACCTTCAGCTTCCGCTTGCAGTGGTGATTTGGTGCGTGTATATTGGCCCTTGCTCCAAACGGCATTGGAAAGTCACCATCCATTAACACAAAGCCAAGTTCATATATATCTCTTTCATTTTATCCAGGATGTCTAGCAAAAGCGTTTCTTTGCGGAGGAACAGTTGTGTCCGTTACTTCAACTCCCATATCAATCTCCATAATCTCGTCTATACGTTGAGATATCCTCCAACAATCTGCTTCAATTTTATTCGCTAATGGAAAATACATAATTCCTACGACACTATTAATTATTGTTTTTTTTGTAACACCGATACGACAAACTTATGTTTGATTTAACAAAACTCTTATTTTAATTTTGTATTAAAGAATCAATCATATTTCATATTATCCATAATTTTAGTAAATTTGCTTATTTGTCATGTTTTTATTAGGTTTTAGCTAAGTCATTGATTTATTATTTATTTTTAGCTAAGTCACTAATTTATTAATTAAAAAAATACCCTTAATTAATATTATATATATATTAAAAAATAAATTTTATTTTAGTAATATTAAATTTCTATTTTATATTAAAATTTAGTTAGTTTTTCTTATTTTTCATATTTTATTAGGTTTTAGACTTTTAGATAGGTTATTGATTTATTATTAATTTCTAAGTGATTCGCTAATGTGTTAATTAAAACAATACCCTTAATGAATTTTATATATAATTAAAAAAGAATTTTATTTTAATCATATAAAATTTATATGTTATATTAATATTAAATAATTGATTCTAAAATAATATAATAAAATTATCAAAAATTGAAAAATAAGATAATTTTTATATATATTTTGTTGCTATCTGAAAACAATATTTTTATTATAAAAGTTAAGAAGATACAAAAAATTATAGTTAAATATTATTCAAGAAAAAAACATTTATATAAAGATATTTTCTAAACTATTTCTAAGATATGAGTGTTTTAAAAAATTTAACACAGGATGTTTAGAACACGGGATTATGCTTATGAGAGAGTGGCTCGGGAATAGGCTTCGAAATGGGTCGAATGGGCTCCGAAAATAGCTTATTTTTTTTTAACTCAAACTCAAGTCCGGATGACATGGCATCTTGATTGGTTCACAATATTTTGCCCATGTGGCAAGGCTTAGAAAGTAGGGATTTAGTCCCTTTTATATAGTAGGATGAGAGAGAACCTTAACTATAATATGCTTTATTGTGAGTAGTGCAGAGGATTGATTTTTTTTTGTTTAAAATTTATTATATATTTTTAAATAATAATTGCTTATATATTATGTATGAATCATTATTTTTGTTGATCTTTTATATTTTACAATTAAATTTTTTGAGGTCATGATATCCAACCTAAATTTCATTGTGTTAGTTATAGGAATCGATATTTTGTATGATTTTAACTGGGCTATGTTCTACTCTAAATTGACAGTGTATATCTTTCATATGTTTTTTTTTTAATTTTTGGTTATCTACTTTTATTTCTGTTTATATGTTTTTGTCAAGTTGTTTAGTTGATACTTATACTATAATATGCTTTTCTTACAAAATACCATTCTTTATGTTTTATGAAAGTAGTAAAATAGATACATGTAATAAGTAGTGAGTTTGTAGATTTATAGCCTTCTCTAACATGTTCTCAAAACCTTTTTCTTCGGCCATATTAATTTGGTTGATGTCTATACATTTTCATGAAAATAATCAATGTTCATATTGTTTTTGGTAAATAGTTTTTCTAAATTTACAATTTTTCCAATTCAAATATACCATAAATGAATATTTTCTGAATTTATTAACAAATGAGTGATTACATACAAATTATTTAAATAGTATTTTTATTTTTATATATTATTGATAAATCAGATAATTTTAATAGTATCTAGAATATACTATTCAATTTTAATTTTTTTTCTAACTTTTTAGGTTGGATATAAGATAATAATATATGTTTCTGATACTTGATATGGGAATAATAATAAGAATTTATCTACAAAGTTTGGTGTAACTAAACTTTTTTTTTGTTTGAGTATTGAACTATTTTATTACCTTACAAAGTAATGGTTCCATAGATTGATCTAAAGAATTGTAGTGTAACATATAATGTCAGAAAAAATAAAATATAAACATAAGAAATAGTATCTTCTCCGGAGTATTATGATCTTCAAGTAAATTATTAGATGTTGTTTTTCTTATATCTTCAAAGTATCATTCGATGAGTTTGAGTACATTCTTTCCATTAGAAGAAACCTGTGATCTAGGTCAGTGATCTCACATGACTTGGTTGGTCAAGATGTCCTCCAGACCCTCCATTGGGGGCTTGAATATAGGCAGGTGAGACTCCCCTGAACATGGAGTCAAGTAACCCTACATACCATCACTGCAAGCAGTTCCAAGAACATTTGGGGAGACTTTAAGATTTGCAAGTATAAAATCAAACTTACCAGCTAACTTAATACTCATCCACTATGAAGTAAAAAAATATGAGAAAGTTTTGTTTCTTTTAAATTATGAACCTTAGCTCCTGTCTGACGGTGCTATGAAGAGCATGTCACAAAAACTGCCGGCTATACACTTCTTTTCATCCTGCAGAAATAAAGAAAAACACTTGAAAGACAATCATTTAAGAAAACAGAGTCTGGTCTAAAGGTAATTACAAAAACATTAGAGTGACGTGTTGGCACCTTTATATTTTTATTTATTCTTACCTCTGGTCTCGAGTCAGTATCTGTGAGTCTCTGCTTAATGTCCTTTGCTATCGAGAAGAAAACCTCTTCCACATTTAGATTTGTTTTGGCACTCTGTCATGTGAAATGACTTATTAGCCACGCAAGCAAACAAATAACCAATGGAGTTTTATAAGTTTTCATGAGACGTGTTTGGCTTACTGTTTCAAAGAACTTGCTTCCATATTCATCAGCAAGTGCTTGACCCTTTGATGTTGGAACAGCCACTACTTGCACAGGTCTACTACCATCAGCGGGTCATTATGGGGAGTATTACTTATTTAAGTATTAACCAATCCAGGTCAAATTCTAGTCATTTTAATTTTTCCCACATCTGTCTCAAATCTGCTCATGCAGAGAATATCTTGTGTTTGCCACATCTCCTCCGTATTAACCAATCTCATATAATCTTTCCAAGTAAAAAAGGAAACAAAAAGTGAGATATCACTTCTCTCACCTCATTTGTTACAACTTTCATTTACTATCTTCTTCACCGATTTCCTGTCTTGCAAAACTAATTTCAAAATCTGACGTTAAACAAAAGAGAGATCTCCAAAATCTACATGTGTAAGTGAAAACATAAAAGTAAAAAGAAATCATGAATATTAGAGAAATTCTTACCGTCCTAACGCTGCAAACATGTGCTGACCGCTTTTGTATTTGAGGTGGAGAGAAGACCGGAACCGGAAGATTCCCTGAGAAGACTACAGATGCCCAACAAACAAAATCATCCTTCCAAGAAACCATAAGATTTTCTTGACGCATTTATTGCCCACCAGAGCTTTTTGATTTGATAACTGGAAATATTGGAAAATGATGTTCATACTTATTATCATAACTTAGGCAGGTGTGAGTTTAACATACTATATTTACCAGTGTTCGGTGCACTCGGAGTAGAGAAAAACTTGATCTGCAAATTGGGAAACTTCATCCCGTGAATGGTTTGTGCTTCCCTTCAGAATAAGAGATCTATCTGTTAAGTTTCTGAGGCAGAACCTGCAAACTTTCGGATCTAAGATTGTATATTTGCTGTAATTCACATGAGTCTCAAATTTCTTCTTGTTTCTGAGATTTTCATTCCATAGTCGAGTAGTTTCCATCCTCAAACTAAAGAAAACAAAAGAATATCATCGATTAGACAAATTGAATTACCTAGCTCTTAGAGAACTTTCTTCTCCTAATCTGATCCGTTCCATAGAGGTAGAGCGTCAAATATCTGAAGCTCCTTACTTGATGAGAAGGAGGCGATGAGGCAAGGAAGATGAAGGATAATAACAGAAAGAGGAAGGAACATGGTTAGATTTGCCGTAGCTAGAAGTTGACATCGAGTGTTGCGGTCATAACAGAGGAATTAAAAAAAAGGATTTGAGGAGTTATCAGTTATGGAGGAGGGAGATAGTTAAAGGTGGAGAAGAACAAAGTTTCGTAACAGCGACGTTTGGGTTGTTAGAGGAGGCGCGTGAGAGAAAGAAAGAAGGCAGCTGGCTGACGTGGAGACTCTGATGAAGTGTAAACTCGTGATAGGTTGATTTATTTTGACACGTGGACACCCTAAACACTCAGAATATTCTCCTTTTAGTATATGTTAGATCATATATTTGATTCGATGTAATAAATTACATCATCCACGTGATCCATGTTGCCATATAAAACCCATTTATTATTATTATTATTATTATTCTCAAGATATAAATATCTTATAACAGTCATGATTTAAACATTAGGCATGATCATTTATAACTAAACCTAAAATTTGAATCCGACTAAAAAAATAGTAAAATTTAATTGATTTCAGAAAGATATCAAATAGAGCAAGGTTAAGCATTTCAAATATTGGATTAATTTGAAAGAAAGATTTAAATTAGTATCTCAAAAGTACAAAGTTAACTAATAATATTAATTTTTTGACTCTTCTATAAAATAGATACACTAAAATATTTTTGAAAAATATGGTAGTTTTTAT
This sequence comes from Brassica napus, assembly GCF_020379485.1. Classification (NCBI taxonomy): domain Eukaryota; kingdom Viridiplantae; phylum Streptophyta; class Magnoliopsida; order Brassicales; family Brassicaceae; genus Brassica; species Brassica napus. The sequence goes on along the minus strand of NW_026016631.1, from coordinate 79,179 downwards.
AAAAACTATTTTGCTAATTCAAATACTTCTCCGGGATTTTTGCAAAATTGACATATAACTTAAAGTCAAACACAAAACTAACCTCCTTTTTTTTGAAAATTGGTTTTGCCCTATTCACCCCACAAGTTCATATAATTTACGAAAATGCCATCCATTTTTTTTTTATTTTTTTTTTCGAAAATGACATTTTTACTCTCTCACCCTCATCATCTTCAAGTAATTACAAGATTGCCATTGTCATCAATACCACAACCACCATGAACAACCAATTTGAAGCTCTTAATGCTCCTAAAATCGATTTACCCTTCTTCTTTTTCCATTCTTGTGACCTAAACACAACATATCTCTCACTTTCTCTCCACAATGAGCTAAAAAAACTCAAGATTTTGATTCTAAAATTTTCATGGTTCATAGAGTCATAGAAGCTAACGATTATGGGTGGGTGACTTCCGTTTGTGATTCTGTGTGCTTGGAGAAGCCTTATGTATGCTAAGGAACTTATCTCACTAATTTAAGGTATGACATCGAGTTTTTTTCCAGATCTGTTCGTCAGACGACTTACTTGGGAAGTCGTCTGGCTGTAGACGACTTACCTTTCAGTCGTCTGGCTGTAGACGACTTACCTGGAAGTCGTCTGGTCAACGCAGAGGTTATTTTTGCAATTGACTTTGAAATCTGTAACCTGAGACGACTGAAAGTTAAGTCGTCTACTATTGTTTGGTTTCAAAAAAAATTCCAAAGAACCTAGACGACTTACATTTCAGTCGTCATAGGTTAGTTTTGTATTTGACTGGATAATTTCAGAAGTTTGACTTCCCCAGACGACTTACATTTCAGTCGTCTGGCGAAAATTAAAATAATAATATTTTTTTTAAAGTAAACGACTTACAATTAAGTAGTCATAGGTTAGTTTTGCAATTGAAAAAAAAAACTTCAAGATTTAATTATATACAGACGACTTATAATTCAGTCGTCCACGAGACGACTGAAATGTAAGTCGTCCAGGATTTACGAGGTTTGACCAGAATCTCGGAAAAAAATCCTGGACGACTTACAATTAAGTCGTCTGGTGGACGACTGAATTATAAGTCGTCTGTGTATAATTAAATCTTGAAGTTTTTTTTTTCAATTGCAAAACTAACCTATGACGACTTAACTTTAAGTCGTCTACTTTTAAAAAAATATTATTATTTTAATTTTCACTAGACGACTGAAACGTAAGTCGTCCAAAAAGTCAAACTTCTGAAATAATCCAGTCAAATGCAAAACTAACCTCTGACGACTGAAATGTAAGTCGTCTAGCTTTTTTGGAGTTTTTTTTTAACCAAACAATAGTAGACGACTTAACTTTCAGTCGTCCGAAATAACAGATTTCAAAGTCAATTGCAAAAATAACCTCTGCGTTGACCAGACGACATATAGTTTAGTCGTCTAGACAACTTAGATTGAAGTCGTCCGCGTCTTCTCCACTAGTTTTTAAGTCTTCTACGTTAGTTTTTGAATAACTTGTATTTTTAAGAGTGATAAGTAACTTCAAGATATGTAAAACTCATATTTACAAAATATGTTCTCTCCCTTAGTTTTACTAAATTTGACTAAGTTTTTCAATGCAAACTTATAAAAAATATGATATGCTTTGACTAGTTACTATTGTTTGTTTCCATCTCTTACCAACATTCTTGTTTATTAAGATGAGAAAAAGGCCATTGGAGTTTATTATTGCATATGAGAGATCCAAAGATAAGAAAAAGGCTACTGAAGTCTATTATTTCATTGATTTGTAAATGTGTAAACATATTGTTAGCACATTTAATACATCTTGGAAAACATTATTACTGATTTTACAAAAAATTCACAACTAAAAGAGTATACATGCAATTCATAAAACAGATCACAAACAAAACTATTATAGATCATTCATCTACAAAGACAAGCTTGGATTCCACTTGAGTAGACAAGACCAGACAACTTTTAAGAAGTTCAGACGACTTCTAAGAAGTCCAGACGACTTCCAGGAAGTTCAGACGACTTTGCCAGAAGACTTTTAGGAAGTTCAGACGACTTTCAGACGACTTTACAGGAAGTCCAGACGACTTTACAGGAAGTCCAGACGACTTTTAGGAAGTCCAGACGACTTCCAGATGACTTCCAGACGACTAACAAGTAAGTCGTCCCAGAAGTTTTCCAGATCTGAAAAACCTGCATATTAAATCCAGATCTGAAAAACCTGCATATTCAAAAACGTTCAAATGGCTTAAAAACAGAAAAAATGAGTGGAAGATTATATAAATCTACCTTTACAGAACACACAAAAATACATATCTAAAAATAATAGATCTACCTTTAAATTAGTGGAAGATGAGTACCAAATAATTAAAAACCTGCAAAAAAAAATAGATTAGTAACAAAGACATGAGACAAAATTGAAAAATTCATATAAAGTTTGGTGTTTTCAAGTCAAAGAGATTAGAGTGGGTTTGGAGAGTTTTAGTTTGGGAAAAAAGTAAGAACTTTATACAACAAGAAGTTACCAAATGAAGAAAAATCAGACATAAGAACTTACCAAAACGCTCAGAAAAATCCAGACGACTTCCTGGAAGTCCAGACGACTTCCTGGAAGTCCAGACGACTTCCTGGAAGTCCAGACGACTTCCTGGAAGTCCAGACGACTTCCTGGAAGTCCAGACGACTTCCAGGAAGTCCAGACGACTTCCTGGAAGTCCAGACGACTTTGTCAGAAGACTTCCAGATGACTTCCAGACGACTTCCAGACGACTAACAGGTAAGTCGTCCCAGAAGTCTTCCAGATCTGAAAAACCTGCACATCAAATCCAGATCTGAAAAACCTGCATATTCAAAAACGTTCAAATGACTTAAAAATAGAGAAAATGAGTGGAAGATTAGATAAATCTACATTTATAGAACACACAAAAATACATATCTAAAATTAATAGATCTACCTCTAAATTAGTGGAAGATGAGTACCATTTGATTAAAAACCTGCAAAAGAGATAGATTAGTAAGAAATACATGAGACAAAACTGAAAAATTCATATAAAGTTTGGTGTTTTCAAGTCAAAGAGATTAGAGAGAGGTTGGAGAGTTTTAGAATGATGAACATTACATTTTTGTTGCAGCCATTTGAGAGGAGGAGAGAGAATGTGTAAATTTTTCTTTATATAGGGAGACAAAAAATCCAATTAGATTAAATATTTTTGACTCAGACGACTTCCTGGACGACTTACATTTCAGTCGTCTGGTGAAGAAATTAAAACAGACGACTTACATGTAAGTCGTCCAGAAGAGTTTAATATTTTTAGCGGGAAATTAAATATTTTTAGCGGGAAACTAAAATAGAAGACTTTCCAGACGACTTACAAGTAAGTCGTCTGGACGACTGAAATATACGTCGTCCGGGTAAATTACTTAACAGACGACTGAAATATAAGTCGTCCACACCCTAAACATAACCCCTAAACTTAATTATCTAATTAAACACTTCATAAAACCAAATCAAACTTGAAAAGTGTTTACTATACACAGAAATAAACACATATAGGTGAAAACTAATTTTTGAAAAAAACATTTTAGTTTTCCAAAATCTAACCCTAACAATACATACAATACTACAACATATGTTTGCCAAACTCCTAAACCAAAGTATTTCATGATTCACTACTTCCACTCATATATCTTCAAAACAAATCAATTTTATCATATCTTAATTTATATCAGTTAAAACTGTTTATAATTACTTGATTTTTATTTTTTACGCATCAAAATATTTTTTTACAAGATTTATAAATTATTTTTAAAATAAACTGGTACCAGACGACTTACACTTCAGTCGTCCAGACGACTTACACTTCAGTCGTCCAGACGACTTCCAACATCTCAGACGACTCAGACGATTTACTGGGGCTATATTCGTAAAAATGGCTTCTGTTTTTTTGTTTGGTCACAAGGGGCTGAGCTGTAATTTCACTAGGCTTTTAGGTTAGTTTTGCATTTGATTCAAGTTTGGGTATAGGTTTGGAATTAAAATCAAGTTGTGGGTTAGTTTTGGCAAAAACCCCTACTTCTGCGCAGTTTAAATTTTTTTATTAGCTTTTCATGTACTTCATATATTGAATACTTTAATTTTTTAAAATAAAATTAAATAAAAACTGATCCAAATTTAATCCAAAAAGAACCAAAACAAGCAACTTAATAATTAAAGTTATCTGAATAGGAAAAAAACTCTATTGTTAAAGAAAAAGGTGGTCTTGGTTTTTGGATGATACATGATTTTAATCTTATGTTGTTAGGAAAGCACTTGTGGAAGTTAGTTCAGTTCTCATATTCTCTTCTTGCTAGAGTGCATGGTAAGTATTTCAGATTTATTTCGCATGTGCGAGTAAATCATTCAGAGAATCCATCCTATATATGGACAAGTAAAACCATTGGTGGCATTGAGAAGCAGCCAAAAAGTGCATTTAGGTTTTGAAGTTAGAGTTTGGGAGAATCCATGGATCCCATATGTTTGTAGTTCACCCGAAGATGACAGTGAGTGACTTTATTCATGGTGATAATAGACGTTGGAATGAGGAGTTGTTGGAGACCCTGGAGGTATCAAAGGATATTTTTTTGATTCAGAGTTTTTTCGTAAGTCAATCAAGACAGCGAGATTCTTATTGTTGGAGCTATATGAATAATGGACAATACACTGTTACGTATGAATATTAGGTAGCAAAGAATGTTCTGAACAATTAAGCATACATTATGTATTCAGAACACAGTAACTTTCAGCTACAAGCCTTTTCGTCGAAGATAAATGCTCTTCTTAAAATGCATCATCATATATGGCAAATGGTGACAAGTCATTTAATGGCTACACATAATCTAGCATGTCATCATATGTGATGTGATAATAATGGCCCTAATTGTGGAGCATTTGATGAATTTGTGAATCATGTTTCTTTTGGATGTCTCCCAGTTTTACAAAATGGGCATCATCAACAACTCCTTCTAGCCATTCTATTTTCATGATATCAAGTGTTTACACCAATCTCAATTACCTTTTAGCGGAAGAGTGACATTGGAGACGTGGAGCTGGACAGAGATCCTTATTCTTTGAAAATTTGGTATTATTTAGAAAGTTTAAAATTATAAGTTATTTAGAGGAATTGATAAGAACCCTTTAAAAACTATTAAACATGCGGAGAGTGAATGTCAAACTTGCAAATGAAACGCCTGTGGAGGAAGAAGAGCCACCACCGACTCCATCGTGTACACAAAATATATGCTTGGAAAACATTTGTTTGGTTTACCGAGCATGGATACATGACTTACATTTTAATGTGGTTGGAACAAGAAAGATTCACAGGAAATACACAACTTTAGCCATTAAGAACCAACCAAAAGAGTGTTATCTCTACATATGAAATTGCAAGGACTTATTTGGAAGATAAAAAGCATGTTAAATATTCGTCAGACTTAAAAAACTTGATTTCGCTGATTGAAAAACCAACAGCATGGATAGATATCTCTACAAAGCTAAAAGAGTTAACAATTCTAAAGATAAAATTCCAAAACTTCAGGATTGACTATTTTCTACAGCTTAAAATATTTCAACAAATTCATCAGCTAAGAGTGCAATAACTTTTCTTAAGATTATGTAGTTTACCGGTTTTTTAATTCCTATCTGACATATCAAAGCACATCTAGTTTGAATAACATCTGACATGAATAATAAAACAGTCATCTGATATTAAAAAATTTAAAAAAATATAAACATAGTATCGAAATCTTTTGAAACTATATATAATCCGAATAGCCAGAGACCTATCAAACATTGTGAAGAAAAGAAAATTCAAATTTAAAATCTGTGTAAACATTTTAGTAGGTCCGTATTCTTACATCAAAGTGAATCTTACAACAAAAAAAATACAGTAAATATTTAGTAAACCAAGAATGTACCGTGTGTAAACTATTCTAAGTTGTATATCCTGTTCCAATTCTGTCTGTGTCTTCGCACAAAGTTGAATAATTCTGAACTGTTTCTACCATTCTCCAACATACCTATGTTGTTACTATCATTCTCAAGCATACACATGTTTTGTATGTTGTTTCTACAACTCTCCAGCAGACCATAAACTGTTGTAACATAACCAAACTCTGGTCCGTAGAGACGACTTGCACATGCCGCTTTGAAACTCATCAATCTCAACATCTCCAAATCTCCTATCAACATCAGAATTTACTTACAATTAGATAATTGAAAAGAAAAACACGAAGACTGAATCTGGAAGCAGGGTTGCATATAAAGATGTACCATTTATCTGTTCTGCCTCGAGCTTTTTCATTTCTGTCTCGAGTATCTCCGGGGAGAAATGGCGATTTAGCCACCACTTAGCTCTACGTGTCCATGAAGTACCGGTGAACATTCTAGGTGTCCGGTTGTATCGAACAGAGTATGTTTGTTGACACCCTTCTTCTCCATCTCTGTTGAGGCATACAGACATTCGATCTTCATCAACATTCTCAAAGAAGAGAATCAACATCTCTGCAAACTCTTTCCAAATTTGGGGCTCAGGGAAAGAAGCTTCTACATGCAATGCTATCATTTCTATTAGCGACTCTCTACTATACCCGTCTGCAAGTTTGAAAAACAAACGATATTAGAGACGGAATAAAAAAAAAATGTTCGATGGCTTGATGCTAAGTTTAAGTACCTTCTTTTGACATTTCAATAAGCTTCTTTAAGGTGGTTACACAACTAGGATCAATCTTTAAGACATCTTCGTAGCATTTTGCGAGCTCGTCGCTGTTATTATGAAACTTCTCCTTCATAGCAGCTCTAATCCTACAATTAAGCAAAACAAAGCTTGAATGTCTCAAGCAAAGATACTAAACTAATAGGGACTGAGAGAGAAAGAGATCATTTTTTTACCTGAAAGGTTTGATGTCATGTACTTTGTTACACATCTCCTCAACCAATTTCATAGCTTCATCTACACGGCCTCCAATTAAGAGAAGCTACAAGGAAAATCAAAAAGAAAACATATTAAAGGAAGGAACATTATGAGATTATGAGTCATCAATTTTTACCTGTACAAGAGGATGTAATGCAGCCAAAGATACATAACGAGGGGACTGCATAGTAAGCCGCAGATATGACACAGCGTCCTTATAAAAAGAATCATTGACTATCTTTCCATGGCAATCAGGATCTTCTGGTGGTTTAAAAGGAAGCAACCATGGATCCATCTTCCCTAACAAAACAACAAGAAGCCATGAAATCAACAGAACTGGTTGTGGGTTTTATAAAGCTAAAGAAAATTCTACTAACCAAGAATTTGAACAAGAGCGGGATCAAATGAAACTCCATCTCTCAAAGGCTCTTCGTTTTCTTCAGACGAGGCATAGATTCGTGGTGGTTCAGTAAAATGCTGACAACTCTCCTCCACTTTAACATTCTCCAGTTTTACCTTCACCTCCACCACTGACCCTGAGTCACGCGTCGAGGCATCAGAATTTACTTCGCAATTCCCGACAGAAGCCTCTGACACGTTTCTAACAGAACCCGAAGACTCCACAGAGTAAACAGACTCGTTCCTGGGTGAACACTCGGCCATAACACCAGATCCTGACTGAGACATGTTAGATATGCTGTCACTGCAGTCTGCGTCTTTAGGCTCCAGCTCCTCCGAGTATTTACGACACCACAGTCTGTAGCATGTGATTCCTATATATAGATTGGTCCGTGGAAGGTTTCCCAAATCACGGCTGCGCATCATGCTGCCAAAACAAGAAGAAGATCAGCCATCAAAACTAATTCAATCAAAAGCTAGTTCAATAAGATATCATTAAACTATACCCTATTGCGGCATACTCGGCCTCCTTCTCCATGCCATGCTCGAGTAAATGACAAATTTGTTCGAACCAAACCAAGAGCCTCTCCTGTTCGAACAACCAGTTAAACTCAAAGTCAGCCTTGGAACAATACTCAGTCAAAAGATAACAAACAAGTGCTTCTCATGCACAATCAAGCTAAATAAATCTAAAAAGAGGGACCTCTTTATGCTGTTTACCAATCTTCCCGATCCAAGTATCATATATTCTTTCAATCTCCTCAACATTGTTCTTGTCAGGTTGCAAGTGACTCACAATCTGTATTTGAGCCTGCAAGAAACAAAAAAAAAACAACACAAACCAGACCAAAAGGAACATGTAAGAAACAGACAGAGAAACAACAAACCAAATCATAAGTTCCATCAAAAAACAAATCAGTAAACAGGAACATGTAATGAACAGACAGCAACAACAACAAACAAAGCAAAGCACTAGCTTCATCATTTTTGGAGAGACAACAAAAGAAACAGGACATGTAAGAAACAAAGAACAACAACACCAAACAAGCAAAGCACTAGTTGTATCATTTTTAGAGAAAAAACAGAAAACAAAAACACAGAGAAAGGAACATGTAAGAAACAGACAGCAACAAGGAACAAAGCAAAGAACTAGTTTCATCATTTTTGGAGATTAAAAAAAAAAGAAAAAGAGAGAACCTCGTATTTGAGGCGGTTCATGGAAGGAGAACCATCTCTCATAGTCCCTTGCATCAAGACGCTAAGTACACCGCTAGCTTCTCTCCAGTTTCTCTGGCGAAGCAGCTCACTAAGGATCTTCGGCAACCGTTTGAGGTAGTTGCATCGGGTACTACTTCGCTCAAGCAGACTCAGAAGGTAAGATGGTTTCGCCACGCAGAGGACGGTTCTCTTGAACTTTCTATCTATGGCCTCGGCGGAGCTAACCACGCGGCGACGGTGCTTATTGTCTTTGATTGTGATGTCGTCATCAAGCTTCTCGGTCTTCACTTCGCTTTTCACCATTGCCTTATCTTCGATTCAGTTCAACAGTAAAAGGGAAATTAGGGTTTCTCTCCGCCGAATCGAGAATCAAGCGACGGGATGGTTCTGGCGATACGAAACTCTCCGGCGAGAAGCGATTCCCGCGGCAAGTGTGTATATATATATATAGAATCTGCAGATGATAAACCCTAGGCTTAAATAAGATACTCAATTGGGCCATTTAAATGGGTTTCTTAGCGAGGCCCAAGTATCTTTAGCCCAACTAAATCATAAGCATTTTAACCGAAATAATGTGAGCCTAACCTTTTAACCGACAAACCCTGAAACCGAAATTGTGAAGAACTAACCCAAATTTTATTTGGTTTCGATTCGGTTTATCTCCTTTTAAAATCCTGAACCGAACCAAATCGGTCTCTTCATTTTGTCTCATTTCTAAGAACCTAAACCGAACCAAATGAATTTCAGTCTGAAACCTGAACTGAACATACACATTTTTTTTACATCACCTCATAAACACATTTACCTTTTTAAGTACGATTTTGGTCAGCGTTTTTTTTTTAAAGTACAATTTTGGATTGATTTAGTATGGTATCGGCAAGTGTTGACTTATGTATTAGGCGCTTGTGATGGCCTGATTGGGCTTAATATACACGTGTCGCCGGTAACTAAATCCGGTAATAACGACTAACGACCGGTTCTGAGCTAAAAAGCACAGTTCCCGAATTGCCCTTCTTACCTACTTTTTTCTTATACCAGCCCATAACCTACATTAAATTTTTAAATCGGCCCCCAAAAGTTGTTGGATTAACGTTTAAACCAATTTTATTCTTTAACTTTCTTATTAATATATTCTAAAATTAGAACAGGCATATTCTATGATTCATGATTTTTTAAATTCATGTAGATACTTTAATATTCATGAAAAATACGACCAAATTGATGGCAACCATATATATGTTTATCATATTTCGAGGTCATATAGTATATTATTAGCTTAACCTTTTATAGAATATTACAATATCGAAATAGTGGGAAAAAGAACAAATGCTGAATAATTCAATGTTGAATTTGAGGAAGGCCATTAAGGTAGGGGAAGTAGTAGTAGTAGTAGTACACCGAGACTTTTATTTTGTCAATAAATTCTTTCTTATCTCTTTCTTGTTGAGGTGGATAAGTATTATAACAATTTTTATTAAATAAATTACAGCAACTAGAATGTTTGTTCTTTTTTTAATTAAAATATATGTACACAGAAGAAGTAAACCAATACGGTAAATAAAGCGAAAATGAAAGGTTGAAATGGTAAAATGACTCTGCTCTCTTCATCTTCCTTCCTTACTGCCCCCACACGATTTATACACACATAAGACACAACCATATCTTCTGTAATAAAAGCTCCGATTATATATATATATACACACATTACATACTCATCCTCACATGAACGTCATCGTTTGATCTTCTTTTCAAACACATCATCATGAGACTCAGATCTCTCTTCTCTCTCCTCTTCCTCGTCCTCTTCACCTCATCGGCTTACGCTCGGTACGTCGCTGTTCATCCATCTTCGGCCGATCTCATCTCCGATGGAATCAACGGTGGAAGTCTCGACTCCGGATCGATCATCAAAACCGTGGTCTCTGCTCCCCGGGCCGAGGAGAAAGAGGAGGCTTGTGAGCAGACGTATGGATTCATGCCGTGCACTAAGACGGCGCTTGGGAACGTGTTCTTGATTTTGGTTTATGGGTTTCTCATGTTCACGGCGGCGACGTATCTCTCCGCCGGAAGTGAGCTTTTGCTCGAGATCTTGGGACCTGGAATCGTCGGTGGTTTGTTTCTTCCCATGCTCGGAGCTCTTCCTGACGCTATGCTTATTATGGGTAAGGTTGAAAGGTTTATTCTTTATTGGTACTGTTTGAGGTTTGAGAGATAAAAAAAAGTGAATCTTTGTTAGGTTCTGTGAATCATATAGTTAGTTATATGATGATACGTTGATGGTAACTGATGATCTCATGTCTTCTGTTTTTTAGCCAATTTTTTTTTTTTTTTTGTGTCAATAGAATCTTTGTTTTTTTTTTGTGAAGTTTTATTTTTTTTTTCTTGATGGGGTCTCTCTTGAATTGTATTTTTTTTTTTTGCGTTGGGGTTTTATTTTGCAGTGTCTGGACTATCTGGAGATGCAGCAACTGCACAAAGCCAAGTATCTGTGGGAATGGGTTTGCTAGCTGGCTCCACCGTTATGCTTCTCACTGTAATCTGGGGAACTTGCACTGTTGTTGGCAAGTGTGACCTTCGTGATAACATTGCTCTTAACAACCAAGACACCAAAGGCTTCCATCTTAAAGGTAATAACAAGAAAGCAACCTCTATGTCTCTTGTGACATACAAAAAGGTGAAATGCTAATAACTGTTGTATTTTTGTTTTTTGTGTGTATAGATTCTGGTGTAACTGTTGATGTCTGGACCAGCTATGCCGCAAGAATAATGGCTATATCTGTTATTCCGTTCGTTATTGTCCAGCTTCCACAAGTGTTGAACTCCACATCTGGAAGACACTTGGCCGTGTTGGTTGCTCTAATCCTCTCGGTCCTAATGTTGATCTCCTACTGTGTATATCAGGTACATAGCCAGCCACTAGACTGGTGTCTCTTTGCTTTTTGCTTTCTCCATCTTGCTTATGAGATTGTTCTCTTTGTAATAGGTGTTCCAACCATGGATCCAAAGGAGAAGGCTTGCTTTTGCGAAGCACAAGCATGTTATATCAGGAATCCTAAGGCATTTGAAACAACATGCTTTGGGAAGACTTCTTGATGATGAAGGCCAGCCTGATGAACATGTCATTCGAAAGTAAGTCAAATTTTATTTCACCACTTGGCTCGGTTTTACCATGTGCTTTAAAGTTTTTAATCTGTTTATTAGGTTGTTTGATACAATTGATGCAAACAAGGACGGACGCTTATCAGCCACTGAACTCAAGGCGCTTATCATTGGTATCAGCTTTGAGGACATAGATTTTGACAAGGATGATGCTGTGGGAAGAGTTCTCCAAGATTTCGACAAGACTCTTGATGAGGAAGTTGATCAAGAAGAGTTTGTCCGTGGGATCAAGCATTGGCTTATTCAAGCAATGGGAGCTTCTGGTCATTCTGGTCCTGACGCTGGTCCTAGAACAATGAAGTTCCTTGACCATTTCCATGTGCAAACAAAGAGAGAGCATGCTTTGTTGGGAGACAATGAAAATGGTGAGAATGATGAGGAGTCTGGTGAAGTTGCAGACCCGAAATGGATCACCATCAAAGCAGCTTTACTGCTACTGTTGGGAGCAGCCATTGCAGCTGCATTTGCTGATCCTTTGGTGGACACAGTTAACAACTTCTCAGCAGCCACAGGGATCCCATCTTTCTTCATTTCCTTCATCGCCCTGCCTCTAGCCACCAACTCGAGTGAAGCCGTCTCTGCCATCATCTTCGCCTCTCGCAAAAAGATCAGAACCGCCTCCTTAACTTTCTCCGAGGTCTGTTTATTTTCCATGAAGGAATCATCTTTCTTGTCTCATTATACTTATTAATAAAACCATTTTTCTCTGTGTGTAGCTATGTGGTGGAGTGACAATGAACAACATTCTGTGTCTCTCGGTGTTCCTAGCAATCGTCTACGTTCGAGGACTGACATGGAACTTTTCATCAGAGGTGTTGGTGATTCTCATTGTTTGTCTGGTGATGGGATGTTTCGCTAGCTTCCGCACAACGTATCCTCTTTGGACATGTTTCATAGCATACTTGCTTTACCCATTCTCTTTGGGTCTGGTCTACATTCTTGACTACTGGTTTGGCTGGTCATAGAGAGATTCCCTCTCCTTCAAAGATTTGTTCTATTGAGTGTTTCTTTTTTTTTTTTTCTCTTCTTGTTTATGTTATGGATCAGAGAGTGTAAAAAACTCAAGTTACATTTCTGAGATTTATGTGTTTGCAACACTGTTATTAAAGCTAATCTTATGATCTTTTCTTGTTTCTTGAGTATGTATTCTTCTCCTTTCCCTTTTTACTGTTCTTTTAAGTTATATTACTCATGGATGTTAATATTCTACTATTGCTTCAACACTACTACCCAAAAAAAGAGTTTAAACCACATGTAATCTCATTCAGGGGCAGACGTTTATTGAAACAACTGATGATTGGTTCTTGCTGTTAATATCATTTGGATTCTGTTTCATTTTATATTAAAGCATAATATTATAATCAACAAGCTCCCGTAGCTCAGTTGGTTAGAGCGTTGGTCTTATGAGCCGAAGGTCGCGGGTTCGAGCCCCGCCGGGAGCAAATTTTGATTTTATTTTAATTTTAGAAATTTCCTCATAAACTTGTCAACTTTTTTCCCATTTTGGATTCATGTCTTATTCAACATTAGCATATTAGGTTCAGGCTTCCTATCGTTTTTATTTATTTACTACTGCTGCAATTTGAGTTTCTTATGTCCACTACTTTCATCTCATATTTATCATATCACATGTTAGTGAAGTGTTGAGCTTCTCCATGACATTTACATATTAACAACAATATTTTCAAAGTATCAATAGCGAAAAATTTAACACGTTTTCACCAAAATAACATTAATCATGCTAGTTTAACTATGTGTTAACAATGCACTGTTGATCTGGAAAGAAAGAGAGTTGCTATTCCTTTCCAATTTTTTTCATTTCGACCAACATTGGTGTCTTCATGTACTAGTAATCTCATGTCCCTTTCTATTTTTACTTATTAAAGACTATTATGGGGTTGATTGGTAAGTGCTGTGATTTCATTTTTTGACTGTAGAAATATTGCTGTGGTTTTTATTGCTTTGGCTTTAGATTTTTAATTTTTAAAAGTCTTTAAATTTGGGCTGTAGGTTTTTGTCTCTGCAGAGAAATTGTAAAGACAAAAATTCAAAGAAGTGCTGTGGATTTTATAAAATGGCTGTGAACTTTAAAAAAAATAGAAATCAAGATTGGTGTAGATTTAGTGCTCTAGAAAGAAATGAGGCTGTAGAGAGAACTCACAGCCACTACCAATCACACCCTATATCACACACTCAAGTTTGGTGGATCTCTTACACTTCTTTTTTTTTTTTTTTTTTTTTTCTCAATTGAAATTTTCATTAAAGGGCAAAAAGCCCATAACACATATTACAAAAAACCCAAGGAAACGGGCCCAAAGAAAACAAATCACAAGCATGGCCCAAGGCCCATCTGCGATACCCAATGATCCCGAAGGAGCTCCGCCGCCGCGCGGACAAACGCTGCGGCTCCGACGACGCCTCCCTTCGAAACGCCACCAGTTACACCAACCATCGATTCACCCTTAGGAATCGGAAACCACCCACTCAGAACCATCACCGCCGCAAACGCTTTCCACTCAGGTGAATCTAAACTCGGAGAGCGTCAATCGAAAATTCGAGATCTCATCCGACACCGTTCAACCCCATCACCGAGATAGAAGCTTCGCGCGACCCAACACCTTTAACCGCGGTCGAGCTTCGATCACCCACCTACGAGATCTCCACCCACCCAACCAATCCAGAACCGTGAAACTAAAAATAGAGAAAACAAACCCTAAAACGAAACCTAGGGACCAAAAACGGCAAGGCAAAGCAACGAAACACTTTCACCCCCCGAGATCTAGACCGACGACGTCAGAGCTGCGGAAGCCTCCACCTCGCAGGGACAGGAACCGGCGTCGACGGAGCTGAAGAAGCCTCCACCTCCCGGAGACAAACCAAAGAAACCGAACGAAAAACCTCACCGCGCCTACCTCACCACATCCGCGCCCTTACGCCAGAGACAGGTCCGCCATGGATGGCCTTGTTCCAGAGCTCGGGCAAGGCGGTTGGGAGAGGAGACAAGACCGAAGCAGAAATCAACAGCTTTGCTGGTGGCTAGAGGGCTCCGGTGACGGCACGCGCGCTCACGCGCCGCCAGTCACCGGACCCGATTACAGATCCCCTTTCTCTTTCTTACTTTCTCTCTTTCTTTAACTTTAGGAATGCATTTCTGTTATCTCTTACACTTCTTAAAGTAAGTGTTTAAAAAAAAACATATTATTCTACACTAGACATCAATATCCTTGTTCACTTTTTCATTACATGTTTACTTTAAATAGCCACTAGTAAAAGAACTTTTAAGAAATTGTTTTTTTTTTTTCAAATTTGTAACTGCTTAATGAAATAAGAAATGAGCAAAGGGAATGTTTTACCTTAAGCTCATGTTGAGTAGGAGGAGACTTGTCTGGAGAAGGCATGAAGTCTACACCCATAAAGCCTAAACCACTGCGCTTAAAATCTATTGGTTTTGGTTGAATTGGTACGTGTATACCTTGCGCTGAAGCTCTCAGTCCTCTTCTTTTGTATTTCATGGAAATCATCATGTCATAAGCTTTTCTTGAGTAATGAGTACTGGGTGGAGGAGGATACGAGAGAGATGGTAATAAGGATTGAGATTGTGGTGAGTGAGTCTTGTCTTTTATCTCCATGGTGAATCGTGAATGTTCAGATTGGAGAAGGTGAAGATGAGTAATATGAGATTTTTTTTTCTGAGATTAAATGGGTATTCAATTTAGAAGTTCAACTGAATTTGAAATAATTGAAGTGTACATGAAATTCTTATGTTATTCAGTTATATATGTATATCATCGATTCTTTTAAATTTTTGTGTTATTGGATTATGAATTTGAAATTATTCTACTAAAATACTTTAAATATAGTGTTATCCAATTCACTAATCTATCCTATACTAAAAGGAAGATATAGAATGATTTAAGCCTATCCACGTAAGCAAATATATTCTCCCAATCAAATCATTTGATTAATACACGTAGGATACCGGAGGCGTTTGTTTTTGGTTTACTGGATTCGTCTTTATCGGTTTAATAATAAAAACCCACACCCGAGACGGATATAGCGACTGTGAACTGGGCTTCGATTACGATTGTGAACTGGGCTTTATTGGTTAATACAAGGTGGATCTCATATGCATTTTTAATAATTATAGATCTCATATGCATTTTTAATAATTATACGAATACCTATAGGTAAGTATTGATTTTGCATGTACCTAGAACATAGTCTGACGCATATATAATGGACGAATTTCACTTAAATTCTATATAACAAAATAATTATAAGGCACCAAATATTTAGAACATGGTTTACTGGGCTTGGTCTCTTATAGGATAGATATTAAAAAAAAACAACACGAGACGGAAACCCCGATGCTTTGCGCCTCCATCTCTTCGTCTTCTCCCTTTGCTCTTCATCGTAACAGATCTCTCGATCCACATCTCTACAATCAGTACCCCACGACATCTCGATCCATCAATTCTTCTTGATGAGTTCCTTTCCGTTTGCTCTTCTCCTCCTCCTTTATATACTGTTATTCTCTTTCGAGTGGAAACCAAACCTCGAACTTTGGGAGCAAGCCGCTTTGGTTTTCAAATCCACCAATTCGGGTAAGACTACCTTATACTCATTGAGGAAAAAGCATTGGTTCATATTTTTTTCCCGTTCTTTGTTGTTTGTAAATTTATCTTTTGTTGTTTGTACAACATCTAGAACATGTGATCAAGCCAACCTTTCTAGGCGTCCATATGATTATTAACAGAAAATGTGAGAGCTGGAATATAAACTTAGTAGTCATGGAAAGCCGCTACCATCTGAAACTGGGGTAAAATTGTGTATTTTTTATCTTTAATTTTTATTTTTAGATATTAAGATTTGATTACTGTTAAAAAAAGGGTTTGATTACTGTTATGGTGCAGGGAAAGTTATTACTTTTCGATCAAATATTCAAGAAGTGTGTTGATGGAGTGTATGTCTTTGCCACTTTTGCTGCTAATATTTATAAATTTAAACCATGAGTTGTTATAGTAATTGAGTTCCTATAACTCTTAACCAATATAAAGTGAATCAGCAACAAAACAAAACATACAATAACCATCTTTCATCTTTCTTTGTGTGCTTCTTTTACTACCAGGTTCATGCGACCTTGATGGATCTGGTTCACAAGTCTGTGAATGAGACGGTACGTTCTGTTCTTCTGTTTGTACTATATATACGATCTTAAGACTTATTTACTTTGGCTCAGTGTTATAGACGGCTTGAACATGTGTAAGGATTGAACCAATACCAAACTCTGAGTGCGGCGATGAAAAATACAGCCATAGAGTCAGTGAACAAGAAGTGGGAGGGAAGTAAGAACGCAACACTGCAGCTGGTGGACATGGAGTGCAGTTACATCACTGTTGATTTCTTCAGGAAGCTCTCCACAGCTCTGAGAATACCGAGTGTTTTGCTCCATTGTGGTCGGTGTGATTCAGTCCAGAGAATATTGCTGATGCTTAGGTATGAAATTGTGACTGCCTCTACTCTTGCAAATGGTGGTTTGGCAATGAAAAGTGTATGTATTAAAGGAAATTGTGTTATTTCTGGTCAAACCATGATTACCAATTCCAAAATTCAAAATGAGAATTCGGGGGACAGCTCCACTTTGCATGCAAATCTTTCATGTTGATTTTTTCCATATTCTTCCCCTCACGGGTAATTTTCCATTAAAATATTCAATTCAATCCTTGCTTCTTTTGTTTGACAGCTAAGCTTCCACAAACCATGGACAGGAAGAGGAGAAGCGTTTTTTGAGGGAGCTATTGAGGCAGAGAGGAAGCGCAAGAGAAGAAGAAGAAGAAAAGGTACAAGAGAGAGAAAAGTGAGAAGCTGGAGAGAGAAAACCTGCTAGAGTAAGAGTGAGATAAGAAAAGGAATTTGCTGTTGGAAACGGAACTTGGGAATGGACCGGCTGCTACACAAGTAAGTTATAATTTCTTTCCGACTCACTACTTATAATTCACTCAATAAAGGTCACACAATTACTCAGTCTATGCAAAGAAAATCAGTACTCTTTAGTTCACTGCAACAATCTTCATACTAAGACATAATATTTGCAGAGATTTCTGAATCAATGGACGTGAATTGCCGTATTAATACATAGAAGAAACGATTTCAAGAGGTATGGCCGAAAATGTCTGCTTTCTCTGGTTAGAGTAAGACAACATGGGATATACTTGGCGTGAAGCTTTCATGGAGACAATTGAGACGGACGATGGTTGTTCTTTCTTATACTTGGATCTCTGAAGAAAGAAGAACCATCCTTTTTATTTAATCACAACTACTTATCAAATATGTGAAAGCGGTGGGAAAATGGGTTCGGTGGTTATGGCTGAGGGATACTTTGTTTTGTTATGGTTATGGAACTATGCGGGTTTCTATTTAACCACCGGACTGACGCTGTGTTTGTTGAGTTAAGGGCAAGAGAGTCTGTTTTTGTAGTATCTTCTGTTCGAGGTTTACACTCTTGCAGGAATGGTGATCTCACCAAACTCGAGAGGTATCACAATCGGAGACCTTGGTTCTATCGTGATATTAATAATTTTGGGCTTGGTAGTTCTTCCATGATGTTAGTCCTCGGTCTGTGTGAGGCCAAACTGGTTCCATCATCACTACCTTTTTGAATCATAAGACAACTTTCTACTTGAACTCTAAAAGGAAACACAAAAACTCTGATGAGTGATGACTAATTGACCTTAAGGTACTTTTGAGTAGAAGTTTCCCAAATTAATTTTTTTTCCTTAATCATGCTATTTGGTTAACATGTTTCCCATATTTTCATAAAAACTCAAGTAAAAGAGAAAAGAATAACAAAACTTTAACTAAGATTCAGTTTACTTTTTATAAATTTGTTTACCAGCTGATATGTATTTTTTATATTTTGAAAAGAAAGATGTGAATTTGAATAATATCCAATTTGTAGTCACCAAAAACAACAGAAAAGAATAGTTATGTCTAATAATTTATTGTCTAAGTATATAAAATATTATATAAACTCTAAAATAATCTAAATTTAATTAAAATACATAGGAGTTTGATAAAAATATATATGAACAAATCCGGGCGTAGCCCGGAAAAATCTCTAGTTCTATTAAATATTTTTGTCATTCAATTTTTGGTGGATTTCATGGTTATTCTATTTGAAAAAATTTAATGGAAAACTTATTATATTATGTAATGAACCAATTCTAAGATTTAAGTTAGGATTTGAAGATAATTCTTTATATCATTTATTTATTATATATGTACGTCAAAGTTATTGAGACAATGGACTTAGAAATGTAATGTTCATTATCAATTGAAAAAATATATTATCTTTTTGACAAAATGACAAACGTATATTGTTTGTTGTAATCCATATTACAATAGGGGAACAAACTTTTTTATATTCTGTTATAGTCTTATCTTTACATCTTTAAATAATGATATACATGTCGACAAAAAAAAATGATATACAAATAATTGGCTTTTTATTACTTTTTTGTTAGTAGATTTTTTATTCTACTTTTTAAAATGACTTTCTCTACCTATCTAGTACCAAAATGATTTTTGGTTTTATTATTTGTGTTATGGCTTTATTCTACATCTTTATTATGATTTTTTATTCTACTTTTCAAATTTTGGGTTTTTCATACAAAGATTCAAAAACTCATGAAATTTAACAGAATTGATTTCTATCAAATTTAATTGTATTCCTTTAAAATCTAAAACAAAAGAATTAGAGAAATGCATTAAAATCTCAAATCCTTTAAAATAATTCAAATCTATTATTTTCCCTATGCTCTGATATGGCGCAATAGGAATAGACAAAAGTCTATTTTATTGTAATAAAAATTTATCATAATTAAAGAAAGGAGCGAATGGTACAATTTCGTCAATTCAAATTAAAAGGTTAATAATATAGAGTTAGTCGGTGACTTAGGAGGTGGTGTTGAATTCAACAATTTAATTGACATCAAAGCATAGGGAAAATTTTACCATGTGTCATTCTATTTTAACGATCTAAAAATTCTCTTTCGGAAATTTGTTTATAGGACTTTCCTACTCATTTCAATGGAGGCCCAATTGTTTTTAGAATACAAGCCATTATCGAAGACATAGTATCTGCTGAATAAAATAGCATTGTCTCTTCGGATCACAGTTCCTCCGATCAACGCATGTGTAACAGCTTCAGTTTTCGTCGATGTTCTACATTAATCCAAGCATTTATGTTGTTTCCACCACTTCTCCTACTCTCTCCAAAGGTAACCGATTAAAGCTCTGACTATAAATGTTTGCTTCGAAGCTCTTACCAGGGAGGATCGAACAGTCCTTCTGAGTGTTCTTAGGTCAGTTTTACTAGGACGAAGCAAAGATTTTGGGTTTACTTTAGGCATTTCTTTTAGCTACTAAGATGATTCATTGGATTGGACTTTGCTTTGAGGATTATCTCTTCATCTTTACTTTGAATGTTATTTTCATTTTTGAAAGTTTTTGTAACCTTTAGTAGTGGTTCCTGCTTTTGCTGATTCAATGTCATTAAAATGATTTAGAGCAACGGACTTTGGTCTGAGGATTGTCTCTGTAACTCGAGATTGTTATTATGTATGTTTGTGCTTATTTTGTATCTTTTTGCTGAACAAGTTGTAGTATTTAGCCTGGCTACGCTCTGCTGTCCTTGAGAACTTGAGTCCCATTGTCATGAAGCGAGGTTCTCAGAGTACATATATTAGAAGACATGTTTTCTTACATCAGAGACTCCATTCTATTATTATTACACATAATAACACTTGTGTTGTTGTTTCAGATACATAGAGGGAAAGTGACAGTTATAATCGTGACAGTTAGATAATTAATCACCATTTAGCGGGACATGCCCCAGAGCGATTTTGATACAGTTCAGTTTTGAAGGGTTCTTATTAAGCTTTCTCATCCTCTTCTAGCTGGATCTACTATGGATTCTTGTGTTATCCTTTAGTGGATTTGTTATTCCTTCCTCTCTGCTGTGATATCTTGTATTGTTTGAATGAGTTTTCTCTCTTGAATTATGACGTCAAGTGTTAGTTGAGTATGTTTAATGCTTTAGTTAAGATGTCATCAAAGTATGTGTAGTGCTAAAGTTTAAGAGCTAGATCTCAGAATATCATTTCCATATGGGGAAAATCGCATTTTAAACCATGAAGGTGTAAGAAGATAGCACTTTAAATCTTGGTGCTCAAAAACTCACACTTCAAACCCTCAAACCAATTATATTAGCACATTAAACTTTGAAACTAACTTACTTCTTTGCCAACAAAGAAGTAAGTTAGTTTCAAAGTTTAATGTGCTTATATAATTGGTTTGAGGGTTTGAAGTGTGAGTTTTTGAGCACCAAGATTTAAAGTGCTATCTTTTTACACCTTCATGGTTTAAAATACGATTTTCCCTTTCCATATGGACTGTTTTGTCTTAATTCCAGACCAGTGTGTGATTTCCACAGATGAATGTGAAAACTGATCTTGCTTCTTGATTTTGAATGAATCAATTGATCCATAAAAAGAAAGACATGATTGAACTAAGGAAACGTTGAACAAGTGATTTTTTTTTAACCAATTACTTTTGTATGAAACCATAATTCAAACAAATATAGTACTGCAAAACCAGAAAGAAAGTAACACATATGCAGCATTAAGAAGAATCAACCACACTTGTGATCTGTTTATGAAAAAAAAAGTATCATTGTTCCAAAAGGAAGAAATAATCGTAACATAAACTGACATGTTCATTGGTAATGAACCAAAGAGCCTAACACATATATTTATTGATGCAACCCAATAAAGGGAGGGAAGGCAATTATAACCGGAAAATTGGAGAATAAACCGAGTCGAATCGGTTTAATCATTGGTTGGCAAACTTAACTCCCTTCTCGATAGAAGACTTGAGTTCTGGCTTCAGTGCTTCCAACCCTTCCTTCTCAAAGTCTGAGAGTGGCCCCAAATCAAGAACCTCCTCCACACCGTTCTTCCCCAACCTCACCTGAATCACACAACCAAACCATCACATTCATCAACTCAGTCACGAGCACATTGTGTGTTTGATTGATGCTCTAAGTTTAGAGGATTACCTTTGAGGCAAAGAAAGGAAGCTCAGTGATTGTGGATTGCACGTATGAGCATTCTACAACATCGGGAACTCCGTTGAGTCCCTTCAAGCATGCATCAGCAAAGAGTGCTCCAGCATAGCTGTAACAACGATCACATTACACAAGTTGAGGATAAAAAAAGTGAGAACAATTATGAAAAGGCCAGTGTGGCATAACACTTACGCCATAGACAATGTAGCTGAACCTTTTCCTGCTTTAGCCTCCACAACTTCTGTACCTCCATCTTGAGTACGCTTGGTGAGGGCTGTGAGTACATCACCTGACAAGTTGGCTTGAGGAGTGGCCTACATTGTTTACAAACAGAGTGACTTGAAGAACAAGTAACAAATAAGACATTCAACCATATAGAGAGGAATTGAGAGGTAACCTGGGAGAAGAGTGGGAGAATAGTAACCCCAGCATGACCACCAATCACAGGAACGTTCACTTCTGCAGAGACAAGAAGCATTCAAAGACTCAGGCAGGCTTTGTAAAGAAAACATCCTTGAACCCATATGATTACAAAAGAGGGGAAAAAAAAGAAGACAAACCTGCAACAGGGACATTAGCTTTTCCAGCATAGAAAGTCTTGGCCCTAACAACGTCAAGAGTGGTAACACCAAACAGCTTCTTCTCATCGTACATACCAGCCTTCCTGAAGATCTCTGCTGCAATTGGAACAGTAGAGTTCACTGGGTTGCTGATCATATTAACAAGTGCCTGTTTCAAAACAAAATAATAAATCCCACTGGTCAAGAAACCACAAAAGGAGACATCTTTTACACCTAAAAATCAACAAACATTTATTGCAAAGAGGCTTACATGAGGGCAGTACTTGGCGATGGCAGAGCAAAGGTTCTTGACAATGCCAGCATTGATGTTGAAAAGATCATCACGGGTCATACCAGGCTTCCTGGGAACACCAGCAGGGATGATAACAAGGTCAGCTCCTTCAAGAGCTTTCGCCAAGTTATCATCTCCCATGTACCCAACAACCTATATAAACCATACAAAATTAATCAAGAATTCATTTCAAAGACATCCAAAGTAAACGACTTTATTGAATCTAATAAGCTACGATGAATATCAGAGAATGGTAGAATATATATATACCTCAGATCTGGTGTTGATGTGACCAACATCAGCGGCAACTCCAGGTGTGTTTGCGATATCGTAGAGTGAGAGGCTAGAGACGAGGGGGTTGAGTTTCATGAGGAGAGCCAGAGGCTGACCGATTCCACCGGCGGCTCCCAAGATGGCGACTTTACGCTCCGGGACCGATCCGGAAGACAAGTTACGGCGGATAAGCGACTGCTTCGCCGACGAGGAGGATCGGACAAGCATGGATCTGAACATTTTGAGATGAGAGAAAGAAGATCTAGAGGATATGTCTTTTAGAGTTTATGTGGTGAAACTCTGGCGAGACACTCGATGATGATCACATATGTAATGTAATGACACTCTGCTTTTAATGCTTCCAGGTCTTTTGGGGTTTTTAGATGTTTTGAATTATTTTGGGTTAATTTTGCGTAAAATTTAAAACTGGGATACTTGTTTGTAATATTGAAGCTTTTTTAAGTTTAATTTAGTTTTAGAGGAATAAAAGCTGGATATTTTATTTTGAACTTTGTGGAAACATGATTCTATCGGATTAATCAGAAGTAAAGATGCTATACACTATTCAAGTAATAATCTCTATTCAAGTTTCAGAGTATACAATCTGTTTTATTTATTGAAAATAAAATCTTGTGTTAGCTGAGAGTTTTAGAAATTTGTATTAAAATGGCTGATTTGTATTATTCAAACATGAATTTTAAAAACTCATTTAAAATCCACTATTATTAAACTTAACATTCGGTAGAGTACTTTAAAATCCACTGTTAATTGAAAATACTTTTAAGTTGTGAAATTTCAAAGTTTTCAAATGATTTTAAAATGTTTAGGTGGAGATTAAAACATAAATCACCTAAATCTCTACAACTAATTGAAATCATGTAAAAGTTTATTAAAAATCAAATCACCTTTGAAACACACCCTCTAAATACCCCTAAATGATTTGGATTGTTTTGGAAAATCCTTTCAGTTGAAAGATTGATGAAATTTTATTGTTTTAATGATATTGGTAGAGCCTTTTACAAAAAAAAAAACTATATTTCCAAAATTCCTAAAAACAATCAAGCATAATCAAAAAATTAAATCAACCCCAAACCAGGTGATTAAACACTAGCAAAGTACAAAGTGTAACAACACAATATTCAATTACATGTTACAACGAAATGATATCTCTTTGCCACAACTCGGTCGCACCAGAAAATCGCCAAATAAAAAGGAAAAAAACAACAAAAGCCGAGTAAATCAAGAAGACGTGGTCACAAGTTAGTGTGGACACATGATTCCTAACAATGACACAGACTAGTCTGTTTGGGGACATGAAGGATCCAAGTATTTGTCTTCAGAGAATATTCCACCCAAACAAAGCCGTTAAAGGACAAGTTTCTGACATAAAACCTCAGACGACCATTGAAAGTAAATCTCTTCATTTGGTATACATATCACACAGAATCATATTATAGATTTGTTATAATCTGAAACAGATTTCTTGTCAAACAATAACAACATATAATAATAACAAGAAACATTCTTCAACAAGTTCTATCATGTCTGGTTTTGACATCAATAGACAAAAGAGCTTTTTCACAACTATTCATGGGAAAGAGGAAAGGCAAAATACAAACATATCAAGCTTCTAAAGCAAAAGACATGTTCAGCACTTTTTAACCTATGAATCAACCAGTGAGAAATGATTCACAGAGAAAACCATCTAGTGCCACTTTATTTATGTCAAGTAAACGATTCTGTAGGTAGATGTAAACCCCCAAAGAGATATCCTCAAAAAATCAGACAAGTAAAGGATTCTGTGGGTGGATGTGAACCCCCAAAGAGATATCCTCAAAGATCACAAACAAGTAGAGCGTTGTGTCTACATTCAGAAGATTGAAAAGGAACAATAACCAGGAAATAGAGTAGAGAAGAATACAGTAAATGTTATTGAAAACTCACTAATCTGACAAACAAAACAATTCATCTGCCAACTATGTCTATGAAAAGAGAGAAAAATACAGGCTAGTCTAATCATTCATAGAGTAACTAGGCATTCAGAGGCCAAGGCACATTCAGTTCAAGTGCAGAGAGAGACAGACAGATGTCAAAGCAGCAATACATTCATCAATCCAGAGATTTTTAAAGAAGCTGCAATCACGTAATCACCACTAAGCACAAAATGCATCTTCTCCCTGTCACAAACCTGAATCATTCATTCACAACTCAATATGGTCATTAGCATTAACAAACAAGTCACTTCAAACGGAAGATTAATACTTCAAGCAGAAAAGAAGACTTTACAATCAGCGTATAGAGCAAATATGAGAAACAACACTTTGTTGCAGAAAGAAGCAAATGATGATAATGATGGTTGCAGACAGAGTAACAGATTTATGATTGAAAATAATACTAACGCCTAAAATAATTATAGTTTTAGGTTTACCCAACAATTAACCAAAAGATTACTAAGGCATTACATCAAGTAGAAAATATCACTGAAGCAAATAGCCCCAAGTGGACACATAGCAAACAAACCTAAGTACAGCAGCAGTAAAAAAAATACAGTGAAGAATACGTAAAAATGCAAGACCATGATCATGCACAAAAAGCTCTACAACCAGCAAGATCAAGCCTCATGCACAAAAAGCTCAACAACTAGCAAGAAAGAGGTCAAGCATAAAGAATAACTCAATTTCAAGAAAAACCATCTCACCATTCAGTAATTTGGTGGACCGTTGGGGTACATTCCTCCAAGAGGAATTCTCGGCACTGTGGAGGAACCAACAGGCGGATGCTGTCCAGGATATGCTGAAGCTGACGAATGCCCATAATGCCCACTCTCTTGATAACCACCACCGGACATCGAACTCGGCGGCATTCTATACGGACCACTTCCACCACCAGGCCCACCATAACCCCCACCGGCACCACTCATTGATCCATAACCCCCAGATCCTGCACCACCGTATCCACCATAATGACCAGCATACGCACCTCCATAACCACCTCCTCCAGCAGGAGCAGCAGCACCACCCATAGAAGATGGTGTGGAATTCATATGATGCGGCGGTGGTCCTCCCGAGTACCCACCGTAAGGACCCATCCCACCAGGTCCACCGTGAGCACCAGCATAAGGCCCAGGAGGAGGCACCATCCCCATTCCATCACCTTGACCATGTCCTCCAGGCCCAGCACCACCGTCTTGCCCAGGCGGCTTTCCTTTCTTCCCATCTATAGCCAACTTACACTGCAGATGCTTCCCATCAACAACCTTTGTAGGATCAGCAAGCGCAGCCTGAGCACCTTCAGAAGTCTTATACACAAACAAAGCAAAACCCCGTGACTTCCCAGTAACTTTATCAAAACCCAAAGGCCCTTCTTCGATATCTCCATAAGCAAGAAACTGATTCAACAACCTATCCGCAGGCATTTCAAACGGCACATTCGCCACATATATCTTCCTCGTCGATATATCCGAAACATGCGCCGTCGTCCCTTGATTCCCCGCCGCCGCGAGCTGCGTGACCGTCACGCGCCCGTCGATCTTCTTAGACGGATCCTTCAAAGCGAGGAGAGCTCCGTCCACGTGCTTGAACGTCACGAACCCGTACCCTTTCGATTTCGCCGTAACCTTGTCGAGAATCACGATCGCTTCCTCGAGATCTCCGTACGTGGAGAAAAGCGATCGGAGGCCTTCCGTCGTGGTCTCCGCCGCGAGGCCGCGGATGAAGAGCTTCCTCTGAGAGATGTCGGAGTCGGCGGTTGATCTAACGAGCTCGAGAACGTCGGGGTGACGAGCGACGGCCTCTTGTAAGATGTCGAGAAGCTGATCGTTGGAGAATCGGTCGATGATCTTCCTCGCGTCGTGTGGGGTTAATCGAGTCGAGATTGTGGTGACGTGTCCGTCGTTGAGGAGCCCGATGCCGTTCTCGTCGAGACGTCGCTTCTTCAACATATCCATGATCGAGGGGTTTGTGTGTAGAAGATGAGGAGAAGATACCTTTCGCCTAATATCCGTAACCCTAATCCAGACGACAAAGGGTTACAAGTTACAACAAGAGGGAAGGTCTGTTGTTTATTTTTATAATCCTGTGTTGGTGTTGGGGATGGATTTAACCCATCCACAAAGCCCATCGAACAAAGGGCCCAGTCCAGCAAACCGAGTCGACATCGGCGCAGAAGCCGATTCTCGAGAGATCGACTCGACAGGGAGCGCTGATAGTCGAAGCAGAGAGCAAGCGGAGCGAGGTTGATCGACTCAACGGCTCAGCGAGCATCTCATAATCAGGCCCGAAAGGCCGACAAAGCCCAATTAGTAAAAAGAGTTTAGGTTAAGGTAATCGAACAGAGTATAAAAGGAGAGGAAAGCAAAGGAGAAACGCATCGACACTTAGCTACACAAACTTAGCGGCGAGATTAGGGTTTATCATCCGTACAATCATCTCTCTGCTATTTGTACTTTTCCGGTTTAAGCTCTCACGAGCTCCGGCTTGCTTTTACTTTCTCCACCTTTGTAACATCATCTCGAAATCTAATAAACGCCTCTGTTCGACCCATTTCTAGTATTGTTTACTTCTTCTGAGACCAAACTCACCTTAAACAATTGGCGCCCACCGTGGGGCAGAACAGACCTAGCGTTTCTAGACCGATATGACCACCGGAGGTACGAACCCTGATACCTCCGGAGAGGAGCCGGCACTCACGCCTCCTCCCCTCCTCTCGTCGGAGTTCATGAGTTCAGTCATAGCCCGACTTGCTCATCAAGAAGAAGTTCAGAAGACGACGAACGATCAACTCGCCGCTATCGTAGCTGCTCTTAGCGCCTCCACCGGTAACTCTCAACCGCTTCGTCGTCACCTTTTCAATACAAACCCCCCTACTCCGGCGGAAGGACGATCGACGAACCCAGTCGATCCTACTCTCCAACTCGCGGAAACCCTAGCCGCCGATGTTTTTCCTACAACGTCAGATCCATCGACCGTCCGAGAACTCGCCGAGCTTAAACTAAATTTCCAACAAATGAGTTCAAGGATCCACCAAGCAACGAGCGCAGTACCCGAGATTGACAGTGTCATCGCATCAACATCGCGTACTCCTTTCACCGAGGAACTGACGGAGGTTAAACTCCGAAAGATGGACAAGTTGCGCCTTCCAGAGTACAAACCAGGAGGAGATCCCGTCGAGCATTTGACAGCCTTCAATATTGCGGTAGCAAGGGCCAGACTTGCCCCCGACGAAAGAGACGCGGGATACTGCCAACTCTTCATTGAAACACTCAACGAGCAAGCCTTAACCTGGTTCTCGGGACTCGAAGAGAATTCAATTAGAAGCTTCAAAGAGCTCTCCTCGGCCTTCCTCAAGACTTACATCATGTTCACCAAGCGCGAAGCAACGGCTTCGACCCTCTGGAACCTCAAGCAAACGAAGGACCAGAATCTTCGTGATTACATGGAGCGCTTTAAATCCGTCGTGTCAAGGATCAACATCCCGGACCACATTGCCGTTGATGCCTTGAGGAATAATCTCCTTGTGGAATGTAAGTTCCGAGAAGATCTTTATCGATGCACCGCCACGACGCTGCAAGATGCCGTTGCTCGTTCCCATAACTTCATACGCATGGAAGAAGACACTAAAGCCATCTTGAGCAAGCACAACCCGGCGAAGCAATCAGCTCCTAAGAACGCCGTCACGGCTCACGTCGAACCCCGTCAGCACGCCCCAAGCGATAAAAATAACCGAAAGAACGGCCTCCTCTACGTTGTTGACGAAAATGGGAAGAAGTGGAACACCTTTCATCGGGAAACGGATCCTCCAAACGAATCCCCCCGAGCAACCGCCCCAGCCACGGTCGCCCAGGTCGATTCGGCAGCGGGATCTTCTCGGACCCCACCAGGGCTTACTAAATCGTGCAAACTCCACGGTGTAAAAGGCCACGACACTTCAGAATGCAAAACACTTTTCGCGCAATTCCTCTCCTCACTTGAAAGCGGTGAAATCAAGATTCCTCCTCCGAAACCTAGAAGCGAGAACAGTTGGAGCAGAAACAAGGACAGGAAAAATCAGCGAAAAAATCCGGCTAAACCGCGCCAAGATGACCAAAGGCCAAGGAATGCCGAGCAAATCCCACACCCAAGCGACGATGGTGACGCCTCGGCCGACGAAGATCCGCCGGCAGCCAGACAAAGGATTGAAGTTATTCGCGCCCAACCGGAGTCCTCATCAGACGAAGAGAGTGATCTCGAGGAAACCCTCGACCCGTTAGACTTGCGCGTACTTCTCAAACGAAAGACCACGGCGACGAACGATAAGACTCCCGGATCTTCCGATCTCCGAGTCGAGCTCACCGCCAAAAGAAGTAAGCGTTCGCTGAGCCCAGGATCTTCGCTGGCAACTACCGACGATAACCATATCGTCGACCTACGAGATCAACTTAATGCGCGAGTCGGTGATCTGCGTACAAAGTTAGACCATAAAAAAGCCGGGCCGCCGAAGGAAAGCGAAGACCTCCGAGCTCTTCTCACCAGGAAGCAATCGAATACCAGGCCGCGGATCAACGTGATTATGGGAGGATCTCCACCATGCGGGGATTCTGTACGAGCGGTCAAAGATCACCGACGAATGGTGGACACCTCGCAGCGCTGGCCACAGAAGTCCCCAGCTGATCTTCCAATCTCTTTCTCGACCGAAGACCTTCTCGGAGTAAACTTTCCTCACAACGACCCTCTTCTTGTCGTTTTGGCTATTGACAAATATGACGTCACCAAAGTACTGATCGATACCGGAAGCTCGGTCGATATCATCTTTCGCGAAACTCTCGAAAAAATGGGAATCGACTTAAAAGACGTGAAACCATCTTCCAGAACTCTCACCGGCTTCAACGGCTCCTCTGAAGTGATCATGGGAACTATCCGTCTCTCGGTACAAGCTGAGGGAGTAGCTCGGATGGTCAAGTTTTCGGTAGTCAGCACCAAGGCTCCTTACCACGTGATACTAGGCACCCCATGGTTATACTCCATGCGAGCAATCGCATCAACGTATCATCAGTGCGTTAAATTCCCGGGAACGGACGGTACGGTTAAGACAGTAAGAGGAGACCAACGGGCTGCGCGAGATCTCCTAATCGCCACGGTCAAATTGCAGCGATCTCAATCACTAGTCAACTCGATCTCCCCTCCTGTAAGCAAGATCTGCCCACAAAAGGAAGAGGTGCTCGAAGTCCCAGTCGACGAATCGGACCCAAGTAAAGTGCTACGAGTAGGCGCTTACTTGTCGGACGAGATGCAGCGCACTATCACAGATTTCTTAAAGCAAAACTTGTCTACCTTTGCTTGGTCGATGACCGACATGAAGGGAATCGACCCGTCCATCACGACTCACGAGCTAAACGTAGACCCAAATATCAAGCCCATTCGACAGAAGAGACGAAAGCTGGGTCCCGAAAGATCCAAAGCAGTTGTCGAGGAAGTCGAGCGATTGTTAAGCGCGGGCTCGATAGCAGAAGTTCGTTACCCGGAGTGGCTTGCTAACCCAGTCGTTGTCAAGAAGAAGAACGGCAAGTGGCGCATGTGCGTCGATTTTACTGACCTCAACAAAGCTTGCCCGAAAGACAGCTATCCGCTTCCGAACATCGACAGGCTTGTCGAATCAACCGCCGGCAATGAAATGCTCACGTTCATGGACGCTTTCTCGGGATACAACCAGATCATGATGCATCCTGATGACCGAGAGAAGACGTCGTTCATAACCGACCGAGGAACGTACTGCTACAAAGTAATGCCCTTCGGGTTGAAGAATGCCGGTGCGACCTACCAACGGCTTGTCAATCGCATGTTCGCCAAACAGCTCGGTACAACGATGGAAGTCTACATTGATGACATGCTTGTCAAATCGATCCGAGCAGACGACCACCTGGTACATTTACGGGAGTGTTTCGACATCCTAAACGCGTACAAGATGAAGCTAAACCCGGCCAAATGCACCTTCGGCGTATCATCCGGAGAATTCCTAGGCTACATAGTGACGCAGCGAGGGATCGAAGCGAACCCTAAGCAAATATCGGCCGTGCTCGATCTACCCAGTCCAAGAAACTGCCGAGAAGTCCAGCGACTGACAGGCCGAATTGCAGCACTAAATCGTTTCATTTCCCGGTCAACCGATAAATGTCTCCCTTTTTATGATCTCCTCCGAGGAAACAAAAAATTCGTCTGGGATGATAAATGTGAGGAGGCTTTTGGTCAGCTCAAATGTTACCTGACGACCCCCCCTATCCTGGCGAAACCAGATGTAGGCGACGTTTTATCCCTCTACATTGCGGTCTCGTCCGCCGCAGTCAGCAGCGTGCTAATCAAGGAGGACCGAGGAGAACAACGACCTGTTTTCTACATGAGCAGGAGAATGACTGGACCAGAAACCCGGTACCCAACACTCGAAAAGATGGCCCTGGCCGTCGTCGAATCAGCGAGGAAACTCCGCCCATATTTCCAATCACATTCGGTAGAAGTTCTCACCGACCAGCCGCTCAGAACCGTCCTGCAAAACACGAACAGAGCCGGCCGTCTTACCAAATGGGCGATCGAACTCGGAGAGCTCGACATCACCTATAAGTGCAGAACCGCTGCTAAGGCTCAAGTCCTCGCCGATTTTCTCGTGGAGTTATCTCCGGAACTCGCTCAAGATTTGGAAACCTCGGATTCAACATGGATCCTGCATGTCGACGGTTCCTCGACGAACAAAGGCTCTGGAGCAGGAGTTCAGCTTCAATCCCCATCGGGAGAGCTCATTCGACAGTCGTTCAGCTTCGGTTTCCCAGCATCAAACAACGAAGCAGAATACGAGTCACTCATCGCGGGCCTTCGCCTCGCCAAAGCAGTCAAGGCAAAGCGACTCAGTGCATACTGCGACTCACAGCTTGTCGCCAGTCAGTTCAGCGGTGATTACGATGCGCGCAACGACAGAATGGATGCTTATCTCCGAGTCGTACAAGCATTGGCTAAAGAATTCGAATTCTTCGAGCTCACCAAGGTTCCTCGTGGAGAAAACGTCTGTGCGGATGCGCTCGCAGCACTCGGAAGCAAGCTACGCGATCAAGTCAAAAGAACTATTCCAATCCACCGAATCGAGAAGCCAAGCATCGACATCTCGACGGAGTCGGCTAACTTCGTCACCACAGAACCCGAAACAACGCCCTTATCAGAGACCAACGACGACTCCGAGATGATAGACCAAGATCAGCTACTACCCGACTGGAGGACTGAATTCATCCAATATCTCACCGCGGGCACACTTCCAACGGATAAATGGGCCGCAAGACGATTAAAGAGGCGCAGCGCGCACTATGTCGTCATGGAAGGAGAACTCCACCGAGTAACGGCTAACAAGGTCCTCCTGAAATGCATTTTTGCCGAGCAAACGCAGCTAGTAATGGCGGAGACTCACGAAGGAGCAGGTGGAAACCATTCCGGAGGTCGGTCACTAGCCCTGAAGATTCGGAACTTGGGATTTTTCTGGCCAACTATGAATACCGACTGCGAAGCATATGCCCGACGATGCGACAAATGCCAACGACACGCTCCGAGTATCCACAGTCCAACCGAGCTACTGCGAACTTCCGCAGCACCTTACCCATTCATGCGATGGGGGATGGATATCATCGGACCAATGCCGAATTCTCGCCAACGTCGTTTCGTGCTGGTATTGACCGACTATTTCACCAAATGGATTGAAGCAGAAGCCTTCGCGCAGGTTACAGAGAAGGAGGTTCGCGGCTTTGTTTGGAAGAACATTATCTGTCGCCACGGCCTGCCATACGAGATCGTGACGGACAACGGATCACAGTTTATGTCCGGAAACTTTAAAGATTTCTGCAATAAGTGGAACATCCGACTAAGCCCTTCAACGCCGAGGTATCCTCAAGGAAACGGACAAGCAGAATCCTCGAATAAGATCATCATCGACGGAATCAAGAAGCGCCTCGATCTCAAAAAGGGACATTGGGCTGATGAACTCGACGGCGTGCTCTGGTCGCACCGGACAACCCCCCGAGGAGCGACAAAATCTACCCCTTTCTCGCTCGCTTACGGGATGGAAGCAATGGCTCCAGCCGAGGTCAATGTAACAAGTCTCCGCCGGTCCAAGATGCCTCAGCATGTCGACAATCGAGGCGTCGACCGCTTCTTGACCGTCGTCGTCACCCCGGAACTGTTCTCTCGCTTCCGAGACCAAGAGACGCTGCGATAAATCCATATTCCCCGTATCCATCATCGCTTCGTGATGGATATCGCCGGAGTCCCGAGAAGAGACCGCCCCCTTTCCCTTTTGTTCTCGCGTCAAACGATGAGATGACGACATCTCGGATACTCGCAGATCTAAAAACAGAGATAAAGAGAGAGAAAGGAGCGTAGAGAGAGAAAGTACCTTTAGCGCTGCGGAGGAAAATGAAAAGAAGTGGAGAGGGGGTCGCTATTTATAGAGAGAGATAAGCGCGGGGATCAAAGCGTCATCATTACGCCTAATAAGGCCTAAGTGGGCCTAAACCCAATTAGGCGCGTGATCAACAGATGCGCCGGTCCGTATTCTCGACCCGTAAGCGTTTATCTCACGATCGCAACGCGTGAGAAACGGACGCATCAATCCATTCCCTCGATCGAGGAGTATCAATTGAACGGATTGACTCCCCAACGACCTGTCATTTGCTCGGATTGAACCTTTTGTTCTCCGAACCACAGGCACCAAATTCATCAAAGATCGATTGCTCGACCATCAATGAACTGGGGGGGGACTTACTGTTGGGGATGGATTTAACCCATCCACAAAGCCCATCGAACAAAGGGCCCAGTCCAGCAAACCGAGTCGACATCGGCGCAGAAGCCGATTCTCGAGAGATCGACTCGACAGGGAGCGCTGATAGTCGAAGCAGAGAGCAAGCGGAGCGAGGTTGATCGACTCAACGGCTCAGCGAGCATCTCATAATCAGGCCCGAAAGGCCGACAAAGCCCAATTAGTAAAAAGAGTTTAGGTTAAGGTAATCGAACAGAGTATAAAAGGAGAGGAAAGCAAAGGAGAAACGCATCGACACTTAGCTACACAAACTTAGCGGCGAGATTAGGGTTTATCATCCGTACAATCATCTCTCTGCTATTTGTACTTTTCCGGTTTAAGCTCTCACGAGCTCCGGCTTGCTTTTACTTTCTCCACCTTTGTAACATCATCTCGAAATCTAATAAACGCCTCTGTTCGACCCATTTCTAGTATTGTTTACTTCTTCTGAGACCAAACTCACCTTAAACAGTTGGGCTTTTCGAGCTGGTTTATGAGGCCCAGCCCAATAAAACTGTAATTAAGGTGTAAGAGAAGGCCTAGTCTCCTTTACCATTGTCTGTTTCTCCCGCACTCTTGCCGTCAGATGAAGCCAAGCAACTGCTGAGTTTTAAGGCAGGACCAGAAATTTGAAAAGCATAAACATTTTGTTTATACGCTGTTCGTCTGACAATCGATAGTGATAGTAGTCAAATATTGTTCATTTAGCTATCGTAATGATCGATGACTGCCGATTAAATTTTAATCATTGATACATTCAGTGGCAGCTATGAAAAATAGCGGTATAGTAATCGCTATCGACTATCGCTGCTGTTGGTCGTTTACTCTGGCGACTTAAACAAATAAATTTTAGTGTAAGTTTTAATTAGATTCAGACCCGACCGATTTTTAATTAATAACTTTACCAGAATAATGTATTTGTGTTATTTGTATCTTTCTTTCATAAAGAACGTAAATGTTCAATTGTGTTTAAGTTATTGAAATGACGTTTAGAAGACGTTTTTCATATATTTACAACTAAAAATTAAAAATTAATTAATAACCTCTGTCCAAAAACGGATAGAAAAAAAAGAATTAATAACCTCTGTCCCTACACTAAAGAGCTATTGGCAAGTATCATCAATACGTGACCGGATCCTAATACATCTGGATCCACCGGATCGGAGAGACCCGTGGCGCCTTTAACGAAGGTGTAGCTGCGTTGCACACAACAATGCAATCTCCTCGTAAGCTATTCCACGCGCGTCCCTCACTCGCCACGCGCCGATCGACGGCTCTTATCGTTTTAACCTCCCTAGCTATCGGAATCGCCGGATTCACATTCGGACTCGCCGCGATTCTGTTCCCGGCTCTCCGATTAACCGGCCGTAATTGCTTGACGAACGCTCCTCCGAAGACGGTGCGAGTCGTTTGGGACGTCGCCGGGAATAGAAACGGCGCGGGTGGTGGCGATGGGAGGAGGCACAAGGTTATGGGATTCGTTGGTATTCAAACCGGATTTGGATCCACTGGCCGGAGACAAGCACTGAGGAAGACGTGGATGCCGTCAGATCCGGAAGGACTTCGACGGTACTGATTGGTCTGATCTGGATTTGAATTAGCACATGTGACATCTTTACTTGAATCTTGAGTTTGTTTTGGTTCTTGTTTAACTGTAGTACATTGGTTCTTGTTTTGATGTAGTACATACATAACATTGGTTCTTGGATGCTTTCACTATATAGATGGCATTAGTTGTCTTGTCCCTTGCACTGAAGAACACTGTTCTTTGCAGCTTGGAGGAATCTACGGGATTGGCCATTAGATTTGTGATAGGAAAGACCAAGAATGAGCAAAAAATGGCTGAGCTCAGAAAGGAGATCGCAGAGTATGATGACTTCGTACAGCTAGATATAGAAGAGGAGTACAGTAAGCTCCCTTACAAAACGTTAGTGAGAGTGATTTTGCTTCTCTCTCTCTCTCTCTCTCTCTTTTCCTTCTCCAGATCTCATCTGACATAGTATGATGATCCAAAAGGCTAGTCTTCAATCTTCTTTTGTTGTTTTATAGTTTGGCTTTCTTCAAAGCTGCATATGCGCTTTACGATGCTGAGTTCTATGTCAAAGCTGATGATGACATATACTTGAGGCCAGGTGGGTTATCTCTTGTGGTCGATCTCTGACTTCAGGACAAACTAAAAAAAGGTTTTGGCCTTTTTATGAACTTCTATTGTTTGTTTTCTCCACAGATCGACTCTCTCTGCTATTGGCGAAAGAGCGGAGTCACTCTCAAACATACCTAGGATGCTTGAAGAAGGGTCCAGTTTTCACTGATCCTAAGCTCAAATGGTAAGAAGGAGAGAACACAACTGAGAACTAATATTTTTAAAAAAAATTCTGATTGGAATTTCACAGGTATGAACCATTGTCTCATCTGCTGGGAAAAGAATATTTTCTTCATGCTTATGGCCCAATCTATGCTCTCTCTTCTGACGTCGTAGCAAGTTTGGTTGCCCTCAAGAATAACAGGCAAGATCTGTTTCATAACTTGACAAAAATAATATCATAGTGTCCCTCTTCTCTTAGTGTCGTAAATAAAAATTTGTCGGGCAACTGCAGTTTCAGGATGTTTAACAACGAGGACGTAACAATAGGTGCGTGGATGCTAGCAATGAACGTCAACCACGAGAACCATCACATCCTTTGCGAACCAGAATGTTCGCCTTCCTCTGTTGCTGTTTGGGACATCCCCAAGTGCTCAGGTTCTGTCTATTTCTTTGATGAAGCTTTGAATAATTAACACAAATAAGTACTGTCTGGACGCTGTTCTGTCGTTGGATCAAGATTCAGTTCAATAACATAGACTAGCATTTGATTGGTCATATAAAACTGGTGCAGGTCTTTGTAATCCAGAGAAGAGAATGCTGGAACTTCACAACCAAGAAAGCTGCTCGAAAAGCCCGACTTTGCCATCAGATGATGAGTGATCTTTTCCCACTTCTTCGACCAATACCCGCATCAAGATTGCTTCACAGAGATTGCTCTGTGATTTGCTTTTGTCTCCGATCTTACAAGAGTGAAAGTTTTGATTATTGTTGTGTCATCGAGGGAGAACGTTGGAGGATTCTGTCAGAGCCAGTATAGTCTTAGTATATAAACTCCTATACCATGTTTTGTTGTGGTTTACGATGGTTTTCAAAATTATAATGAACCAATGTGTAGTCCATTTTGTTTGTTTTTTTTTTCTTTCGTTAACATTAGAGACTATTTTTTTTTGGCTCAATATCAAATTCTCATTAATTAATCCATGATTACAAGATCTTTGAGCTCAACAGAAGTTTTAGCCACAGCCACAGTGGCTATTAGTGTCTAGTGGCTATGTATGATGCATGATTTAATATCGTCCAGAAACACTAACAAGGTTGTCTACGCTTCCTAATCCTCTTATACATTAAAAGAAAAGTAACTTTAGTGATTTCTGCTGAGGTGGCACTCATATAGAGCTTCTCAGGAAAAACGTTATAATTCTACTGGCTGGTTTTTTTTTGAATTTTTCTTTTTCATTTATTTTAATCAATCACTTATGTAGACAAGCCCAAAACTATTGTCGATTTCGTTAAGCCCATATATAGCTAGAGGATAATAATTATCGATTTAGTTTAGCCTTGGGTACCCGTTCGGGTTCGGGTCTGGTATTTCAGATTTTTGGGTATTTTGGTATAGAGGTATAAAACCCGTTCGGGTATTTCTATACTTCGGATCGGGTTCGGGTATTTTTAGTTCGGATTCGGTTATTTCGGATCTGGTTCGGATATTTAGATTTTGAAAAAAAAATTAAAATTTTCTTTTCTCAAGTTTCTTATATTTAAAAATATAACTTTCAGTTAACTAATTTTTTTTATTTTTAATAGATTGAATAGTTAATAGATTTGGACATAACATTTTAAAACTAAAAAGGCATTAATTTAGTTATTTTTTTAAATTTCGGATGTAACTTTTTGTTAATTTTTTAAATAAAAAAAACTTGACATGCATTTTAAGTGAGTAGCAAATCATTTTTTCGTAATTGTATGTATATCATATGAACTTAAAGTATGTGTAGTATCAATATAAATATTTTATATAAAATGAGAGATGTAAACTAAAAATATAAGGTTAATTATACATATGTTCGGTTATCTTCGGATATCTATTCGGGTTCGGGTATTATCCGTTCGGGTTCGGGTATCCAATCTCTCCTTATTTAATACCCGTTCGGGTATTTTGCTACTTCGGTTCGGATTTCAGTTCGGGTTTTTCGGATCGGGTTCGGGTGCCACTTCGGATATCGGGTAAAGTGCCCACCCCTACTAATTAGGTTGTTTGTTTTTAATAACTTACCTTTCTAATATGGATTACTTGCGCAAGTTGAAATCATTAAATATGCAAATAACTTATTGACAAAATTTGTTTTTAATAACTTACCTTTCTAATATAGATTACTTGCGCAAGTTGAAATCATTAAATATGCAAATCACTTATTCACAATATGGATTACTTGCGCAAGTTGAAATCATTAAATTTTATCGATTTAGTTTACCCTTGGGCAAGATTTAGAATTAAGACAAATATTAAAAACTTTCCTTATTATTCAAACGGTAAACTTGCGCATGTTGATATCATATTTATTATATTGCTTACAAAATATTTTAATGTTTCTAATTAGGTTGTTTGTTTTTAATAACTTACCTTTCTAATATGGATTACTTGCGCAAGTTAAAATCATATCATATGCAAATCATTTTTTGACAATACACATTTAATATCTTTCTTTAAACGATTTTATTATTTATTGTGCAAAATATTAAAATCATTAATATGAGAATAAATCGACTGTATATATATAGGAGACACCCAAGGTCTTAAAATACAAACATTCTCTTTTCATTCTTTAAAGTATTATTCACAAATCTCTCCTCTCATACTATTAAGGTATTACGACAATGCTGCTTGTGTGCTAAGAAAAATGTGTTTAGACGCAAAGGCTCCTCATCTTTAGAACCCTGAACTCAACTCTTTGTGTCTTGTCTCCAAAAAGCATGTCTGGTCTATCTTTTCCATGTGTTGAATACTGGTAACGACAATAT
Organism: Brassica napus; assembly: GCF_020379485.1. Lineage (NCBI taxonomy): Eukaryota > Viridiplantae > Streptophyta > Magnoliopsida > Brassicales > Brassicaceae > Brassica > Brassica napus. The sequence continues at coordinate 40,295 of NW_026016631.1, read as the reverse complement.
GGTCTTCCTTTTTTTATATGTAGACCAGGTCGTGAGAGTGATAGTGATCCAGAAAACCTTGATTGAACATGCTGAGAAGCTTCGCCAAGTTAAAGCAGTTCTTGAAGAGGTTCTTTAGTATTTTTCCTCTCTTTGTTGAATATTGTCTGGGAAAGTATTACATAATATCATTTAGTAATACTATCTTATATCATTTTTTTTTGTTGAATATACTATCTTATAAGTAAGCTAGCATTATGCATTTTTTATTTAATTCATGAGGTCATTTTCTCACAGCAGAGAACCTTTTGGAATAACGCAGGAAGGAAATTTCTCAAAGATATACAGGAAGGTTCAACTGAAGCCGCTGAAGTGGGGATGTGAAGGCGAAGAATAAAGACCTGTAGAGGCTCTTATGATTCTTAAATACGGCGGTTTTCTAACTCACGCTGGTAGAAAACAGGTGTTTACATACTCTACCATTTAATTTGTCATTGTTATATATATATATATGTTTTCCAAATATGGAAGAATTGTTTAACTTATTGACGTTTAACATCACTTGCCATATAATCTAACGAATATTACAAATAACAATTTATGGAAACTATTCTCGAAATTATTGAAAGACTAATAATGTTTTATTTATTACTTTTAATATTTATAACCTATAAAATAAAATGAACGAAATTTTATATAAGATAATTATAATAGTTTTATCCTCTACTTGATGAACTGTGTTCGAATATAATTATATAATAACTATTTTAAATATTACAAAATCCAAAAATGTTTATTAATATTATTTTTAAATTATTTATCGTTGTTTAAAGAATAAATTTATCATAATTTTAAAATAATTTATAAAATGCTTACAAAATGCAAGGCAAAGTTGCACTTTCAAGAGTTAAGTCGAGATCTGGATTAAAAATCCTAATAACTGGTAAAGAAGGGAAGCCGAAGACAAAAACATTGAATGTTGTCTACAAACAAATTTTTCAGAATATTCCGTAGTCACGGTACGTAATTTTAATCTACTTTTTTTCAAATACAAATTTTAAAATATATAAACTGTTACAATTATTTATTTTTTGTATTTGCCAGATAGGTTGTGATGAGTTAGGAGACCGATGACGGTATGTCAATTTAATATTATTTCATGTTCAATAAAATTTAGAAATTTATAAATCTATCAAATAATGTTAACCCGTCAAATTGCTTACAAAATTTATTTAATTTTTTGCACGTTTCTAATTGAATTTGCTTTCTTTATCGAGAAATGTACTTCATAATTTATATTATTTATGGATAATATTTTGATTTTTTTATATTTTCTTTTAATATGTCTACATAAATGTTTGTTTATTATTTATGGAAAAATAATATTATTCACCTAAATAAAGAATTACGACACATATACAATCCTCCTATACATTAAAAGAGAAGTCACTTTAGTGATTTCTCCCGACATGACATTAATATAGAGCTTCTCAGAAAAATTGTTATAATTCTATTGATCGATTTTTTTGAATTTTATTTTTCATTTATTTTAATCAATCGCTTATGTAGACAAGCCCAAAACTATTTTCGATTTCGTTAAGCCCATATATAGCTAGGAGATAGTAATTATCGATTTAGTTTAGCATTTGGCAAGATTTAGAACTAAGACAAATATTAAAAACTTTCCTTATTATTCAAATAGTAAACTTGCGCAAGTTGATATCATATTAATTACATTTGCTTAGAAAATATTATAATGTTTCTAATTAGTAGGGGTGGGCGTTCAGGTACCCGTTCGGGTTCGGGTCGGGTATTTTGGATTTTCGAGTATTTCGGTATAGAGGTGTAGAACCCGTTCGGGTATTTCTGTACTTCGGGTCGGGTTCGGGTATTTTTAGTTCGGATTCGGTTATTTCAGATCGGGTTCGGATATTTAGATTTTGAAAAAAAAATTAAAATTTTCATTTCTCAAGTTTCTTATATTTAAAAATATAACTTTCAGTTAACTAATTTTTTATTTTTAATAGATTGAATGGTTAATAGATTTAGACATAAAAATTTAAAACTAAAAAGGCATTAATTTAGTTATTTTTTTAAAAAAAATTGGATGTAATTTTTTGTAAATTTTTTAAATAAAAAACTTGACATGCATTTTCGGATCGGGTTCGGGTGCCACTTCGGATATCGGGTAAAGTGCCCACCCCTACTAATTAGGTTGTTTGTTTTTAATAACTTACCTTTCTAATATGGATTACTTGCGCAAGTTGAAATCATTAAATATGCAAATAACTTATTGACAAAATTTGTTTTTAATAACTTACCTTTCTAATATGGATTACTTGCGCAAGTTGAAATCATTAAATATGCAAATCACTTATTCACAATATGGATTACTTGCGCAAGTTGAAATCATTAAATATTATCGATTTAGTTTACCCTTGGGCAAGATTTAGAATTAAGACAAATATTAAAAACTTTCCTTATTATTCAAACGGTAAACTTGCGCATGTTGATATCATATTTATTACATTGCTTACAAAATATTTTAATGTTTCTAATTAGGTTGTTTGTTTTTAATAACTTACCTTTCTAATATGGATTACTTGCGCAAGTTAAAATCATATCATATGCAAATCATTTTTTGACAATACACATTTAATATCTTTCTTTAAACGATTTCATTATTTATTGTGCAAAATATTGTGCGTCATTAATATGAGAAATAAATCGACCGTATATATATATGAGACACCCAAGGTCTTAAAATACAAATATTCTCTTTTCATTCTTTAAAGTATTATTCACAAATCTCTTCTCTCATACTATTAAGGTATTACGACGATGCTGCTTGTGTGCTAAGAAAAATGTGTTTAGACGCAAAGGCTCCTCATCTTTCATCGACTCTGCCACCCACTTTGCCTTGGAAGTATTATATGCTACTTGATGAATCGACTCTGCCACCCACTTTACCTTCGAAGTATTATAGAAAGATTAATAATATTTTATTTATTACTTTTAATTTTTATAAACTATAAAATACAATGAACGAAATTTTATATAAGATAATTATAATAGTCTTATACTCTACTTGATAAATTATGTTCGAATATAATTATATAATAACTATTTAAAATGTTACAAAATCCAAAAATGTTTATTAATATTATTTTTAAATTATTTATCGTTGTTTAAAGAATAAATTTATCATAAATTTTAAAAATAATTTATAAAATGCTTACAAAATGCAAGGCAAAGTTTCACTTTCAAGAGTTAAGTCGAGATCTGGATTAAAAATCCTAATAACTGGTAAAGAAGGGAAGCCGCAGATAAAAATATTGAATGTTGTCTACAAACAATTTTTTCAGAATATTTAATAGTCACGGTACGTAATTTTAATCTACTTTTTTTTCAAATACAAATTTTAAAATGAATAAACTGTTGCAGTTATTTATTTTTTGTATTTGTTAGATGGGTTGTGATGAGTTAGGTGACCGATGACAGTATGTCAATTTAATATTATTTTATGTTCAATAAAATTTAGAAATTTATAAATCTATCAAATAATGTTAACCCATCAAATTGCTTACAAAATTTATTTAATTTTTTGCAAGTTTCTAATTAGAATTGTATTGTATATGTTTATTATTTATGGAAAAATAATATTATTCACCTAAAATAAAGAATTACGAAACATATACAATACAATTCTAATTAATGATAATATAAAATCTGTTACTTCTAAAACTATACACTATTTATTCCATTTTTGAATGAAAGTATCTTCGTAAACACACAAAATATTTTGTGACGTTGCAATTATCCATACACACAATATCTGCATCTTCATACTGACGTTACTGTGTTCCCTCTCGTGAGGTACGGGCCGAGAGAGAACACAAGGTGCGGACCGATCATATTCTTATGCCCGCACAGGGTGCGGACCGGTCACCTAGTTAATTTTAAACTTGATGATTTCTACGTTAGGCACGAAAATAATAATTTTTAATAATATTTTATTTTTTTTGTTTTATTTAATATATATATATATATGTATATATATTACATTTAGTTTTACATTCACTAATTTAAGAAAGTATAAAATAATCATTTCTAATTTTTTAATTATATCTTAATTATTTTGATTTAATAAAATATTTTATTTCTTGAAATAATAGTGGGCAATTCTCCTAAATATTACATTTTCAAGTTTTGATCACAAAAATAGACCACAAAGAGGAAAATGACCAAAATATTTCATTTAATAGGTAAAAGGATCATAATACCCTAGATATATAAAAATAATAAAATAATAAAAAATAATAAATAAAAAGAAAATTATAGTTTTAGATTATATGTTTTCAAATTCAAACTTTTTTATAATTTTTTTTTTATAAATTTCTTTTTTTTTGAATTTTCATTTTATTTTGTTTTCAAATTTTCTTTTTGTAATTCGAAAATACTTTTTGAAACTATTTTTAAAATTTTTTATTTTTAAAATTTTAATATTTATTTTTTATTTTATAAAATTTTAAATCTCAATCTCAAATCTCCACCCCTTAACTCTAAACCCTAAGGTTTGGATTAGTTAACTCTATGGGTATAAGTGTATATTTACCTCTTTAATGAAACATTTTTGTCATTTTGATCCATAGAGTCTATATTTGTGACAGAAACTTTTTAGTGCTATTCTATGATATTTTCCAATAATAATTTAGACTATTTATTTCTTTTCAAAAATAAATTTTAATAAATTTAGCTTTTTGTTTTATTTAAAAATATTTAACTTATAGAAAAATTATTAAGCCTAATAAATCGAATACTAATCATTCAATTAAATTATTTTATCGCAATTAAATGTTTAATACATTCTGCAATTTAGAAACTTGATTAGGATTATCCTTATGTTGAGTAATAAACTTGAATATAACTTTACTTATTTAATTATCCAACAAAAAGTAAAAATATTAAAATATCTAATTTTAAAAAATGTAAATATATGTATAATAAATTGATTGTGTTACCATAATCTTAACATCATGTAATAACTTCTCAAAAGTAATTTTATATTATTTATAAATAATATGGTAATGAGACAATTTTCTAAAGGTGATATTATATTTTGAAGTATATTTTTGAATAAATATCTTTTGCAAATATGAAACACATATTATTTTGTAAAAAAGTTTATTTGCCATTTTAAAATATTATAAATGCTATAATATAAGGAAAATTTATTTGCATATGATAATTTATATTCTACTATTTTATGTCTTAATTATGGTATCATGTACTATATTTTTAAAAATAATAAAAACATAAACAAATATAGAGAACAATTTGATCAGGAAAATATAAGAAAGAAATATCTTCTTACAGTTTTACTCTCATTAGAAACATTGAAATATATAAAATACTATAAATAAATGAATATTTTAATTTATTTTTATTAAATTGTTTAGTTTGTAAGTTTATGATAAATTTTATCTAAGATTAAAATATTTTGCATATAATTTTTAAATTATTGTAATTTCCATAAACATATTATTTTAAATTTGAATTTTCTATCATTTAACTTTGAGTTATAATTATGTTAAATCATGTCATAATTGAATATGATCCATGTCATCATTTATAAAAGGCTAATGCACCTTTTTTCTTATAATGATTGTAGTGATGATACATAAACAATTAGTTCTCAAATAGTGTCAAGGAGAAGTCGACCATATTCGTTTTTGCATTTTGATACAACATCTAAATGTAGCAATTGAACATAATATATGGATGTTACATTCCAATATGATTCTTTATAGTTAATATTTATACCTAGATATATCATCCAAATGCTAAGTTTTTGTTAATAATAACATTTGAATGTTACTAGTTGATAAAGCTAAAAAGATATGATTTATATTATTAAAAACGTATCAATTATTTTGTTTGACTAAATATATTTAAAATTATTTTTTGTGAAAAAAATCAGATTTGGATATTTTTTAGATTGAACTTTAAATAAATATTTGTAACATTTAATTATAATTATATAAATTAAGGTTTTGACAGGTGAATTTGTGAATTTGGCGAGCAAATATGATTTGTAGTTTTAAAAAATAAAATTTTGATCACATTTTTTTATTTTGACCGGAAAATGTTATTTTGAAATTTTAATAGAACAATCCGATTATAGAGTTTTGACAGAAAATTCCAATTTACAGTTTTAGTAGGAAATTTCAACTATACGACTTTGGTGAGAAAGATGTTTTTTGCGTTTTGGGAAATTCTGGTTTTGCAGTTTGAACGTTAAATCAGATTTTATAGTTTTGGTGAAAAACATGATTTTGAGGGTTTGACGAGAAAATTTAATTTTGTGGTTTTGGAGAAAGTATGATTTTGTTGATTTGGCAGGAAACTTGATTTCCCGATTTTAGGGAGAACATGTTTTATGTTTTTTGGTTGGAAACATATTTTGTGGTTCTGGCAGGAAGACATGATTTTAGACTTTAGTCCACAAACATGGTTTTGCGATTTTGACGAAAAACATGATTTTATGATTTTGGCATAAAAACACGATACTGATTTATTAGTGTCTAAATGAACATCTAAACATTTATATTCGTATACAATATCTGGATACAAAAATGGACAAAATCGTAATCTTAAATTACTACGTAAAAATCATTCTACTAAAACCGATAAGAATTAATTCTCATACACCACAAAGTTATGAAAGGTTTAACTTACATAACTAAACATAAATATAGTAGTAAATAATAGAAAAAAAATCAAAGCTTTTTCTAGATTTGGTTCTAGTTTTTTCGCAGATCTTGAGGTGAAAATGTTCGGTTGGTGGTTCCCACTGCAACTTCCATAAGTATGTATTCCTTATCATAGATCTATTACAGGTCTTTTTATCGAAAATATCATGTTTGAATGATAAGAATTAGAACTTGATCTTCTGGTAGGTAATGGTGGGTCTGATACAGTCGCCGGATTATTGCTTTTAGTCGCCGGATTTTTTTTTTTTAAATTTGAAGTAAAATTTTCTTAAGTTTTGGTATTTATAGTTCTATCTCTGCTAATCCCTGTTTAGGGTTTTGCTTTCAAATAGTTCATTGTGCTTTTCCAAATTTAATAATGACCAAAATTCATGAAAAAGAATAACAAAAGTCTCTCTAAATCAGTAGAAGTGTCGTGTTATCTTAAAAATATTAGAATTTTGTATGTGAGCGTAGAAAACGTCTAATTACTTACGTTAGTATGCTAGTAATGATCAAGTATATTATTTTCATTGTGAAAAAGAATTTTATTTTCTTTCTTTTTAAACTAATACTAGATTTTGATCAACGTTTTGAAAAAGAGTAATTTTCTTTATTGACTATTTTGTTAAAATTTATTGAATTTATAATGTTTTATTATAACATAGGTTTACATATCTGCAGCTTATAGACTTTTTAAATCTACATTCATGTGCATAGAGTTATCAAAGGATAACTTGCAAGATATGAAAAAAGTTTGCTGAAAGCATTTACGCATCGTGGCCAAAAAAAAGAAGTATCTACTGTATGCATATTCAAAACCTTACAGTTTTCATAGAAGTTATATAGATTTTAAAAGTTGTTGATAGTTATTATTTAAATATATTTCTAAAAGTTGTTGGCAGATTTTCTAAATTATACGTGACATTTTTGGAATGTTTAAAATGTTTGACTATTTTAAATATATTTTTAGTAAAAGAAAATTTATTAGATTTTTTGGGTTTTATCTGATTTACCGATATCAAATTGTGGGTTAATAATGTTTTTTTTGTGTTTTACCAAGTATTATGGAATTTTGAATTAAGGAAATTTTTATTATATTAGAACAGAATTATGTATGGGTCGATGGGTCTACTGGTTTGACCATGGATCTGTTTCAGATATGAAAGCATTGTTTTAAACTCAAATATTATAATAGAACAGCTTTTAAAGAATACTATAGTAAATAAGAAAATAAGTTTGTGAACAGCGATAGAAAAATTCCCAATTTTTGAAGATATAATCTATGTTGTGAAAATATTTCTCCAAACTGAAAACTTAACAATGTTAGTATCTTTCTAACTTAATTCAAGTTCATATGGAAAAAAAAACTGCTCAAATTTTGTTATAATTTCGATAGATAAAATCTCCACATAATCGGACTAATATTCAATTTATTAGATAACATATTGAATGTCACTGATTTTATTCTTATATGATTCAGATCATTTACATATTTGTTCAGGTGCAAATCTCCTCATAATGAGAAGGATAATCGATAAAAGGGAAATTGTTTTGATTATATTATTAGAATGAATATTTTTAATGTGTTACATAGTTAGAAGTGTATTCAAATTTTCTTCCAAGACTAAAGACTAAACATATGAGATGAAGAAAATACATGCACTTGTCAGAAAATCATAGCCGTCGTCAAGAGAGAAAAAGAGAGATTTTTTTATAGTTTCAAGCCGACGGCCAGAAGCTTCTACAGCTCTTACATCAACTTTTTTTATTTGTTTTGTTTCTCTTTCTTTGATTTGTTTAATTTTTTTCTGCAGGTCATTTGATTTTTTTTATTGTTAATTTATTTTAAATTGGGCGAAAAAAAAGATATTGTTATCTTGTGTATTTTTTTCCAATGGATTTGGAAAGATAAACCATTTAGAAAAGATAGTTGACATATTTAGAAGCTGATGGTGGCGAAGGATCTTACTGGCTTTAGTTGTTAATGATTTTTTATTTGTTGGTGATGGAGTTCTTACTGCAAACTATGATTACTCCGAAAGGCAACATGAAATTCTAATTAATCGACTGTTTATAACGGTAATCTCTTTGACTATATTAGTATCAACAGAACAATATAAAGAGTTGTCTTATCTCGATGTCTCCTACTGGAGCAATAATAATAAAGTGGCAATCGTTATCAATTCAATAAAGCGTGGTGTTTTTGGATTAATATGAAGATTATATCCTTTGAGATTTAACTATTCCAGAAGTAAACATGAAACTTTTATATGAAATATCTTTAATCATCTATACACATTATACATGTGTTAGTTTACTTTGTATCTCTACTTGTGTATCTTTTTCTATATTTGTTTATCTAGTTCTCATTGTTTAGAAATCTTTGACTAGAAGACTTAGTAATACAGTCCATCTTTAAAGCAAAAGTTGAAGAGTTTATCTCAAATATTTATTCATGTGTTATTTTCTGATAATTTTTCAAAATATGTATATTCTTAAATTCCTTATCTCTTTATAATTGTTAACCAAAACATTTAAAGTTTATAACAGTTTAAGTTATAAGTATTTTATTTCACATATTATTTTATCAATAAATGAAAGTTCTGTAACTTTTTATTTTGTATTTGGTGAACATGCTATAAGAACTATATTTCATATTCTAAATTTTATGATGCACACTATTAATACTTGTTTTATAATATAAATTGAAAGTCCTACTATATGACATCTAATCTATTAATTTAGTGTTCTATTTTTTTATCTACCATACAAAAGTCTATGTTAGACCAGTCATGAGTAACTTAACTAAACATTCTAAATTTACTGATATATGAAATTTTCTAACAAAAATAATATACATCTAAACAATAACATTTCTAAGAAAAGACAAATATATTTCCATTAGGAAATTATCGTTTGAATGTTTATCATATTTAATCTAGACCATATTTTATATATATATATATATTTCAAATTAATTTTGAAATTAAATAGTATATCCTAATTATTTTTAAAACTATCATATTAAGTTTTTATATAAACAAAATAAAAATAGTTTATTGGTTGTAAGTTGTAACATTTTATGTTTGATTTTTGTAGTAAAAATAAAACACAAAACTGAAATATAATATATTATATAAAATAATATTTTTAAAATATAATATTAAATAATTTAGTCACATAAAAATATTTTTAGCATAAAAATTTCTAAATTTTGTTTTTAATAAAATATGTATTAATTCATATAAAACTAATGTTCAAAATTAACTATTAATATGATGTTGCATTTTTAAATAAATAAACAAAATACTACATTAATCTATGATTTGTAAAATTTCATCAAAAAAAAATTTTCAACAAATATAAAATTTTCAAAATAATATTGTATACATAAAAATTGATATTAAATATATATATTTTATAACTTATTTTATATTTTAATGTTATTTTTAAAACAACAATATATCTGCACGTATATACGGGTTCAAATTAGTTTAACATGAAAGATAAGTTATTATTATAAATGTTATTTTTTAAAGATTTCGAATACGAAATTGTATATAATGATTTTATAGATTCATTATATAATACCAAATTACTATATAACATTAAGTAGCTTTTATTCGCTTAAAATATTTTTGTGTAATATTAGGAATAGTAACTTCTAATACATATTTAAATGAAACGGACTATGAGTTATAAATAAAAAGTTGCAAAATATATTAAGGTAGTACTCTTAAACATGATATTGATTGGCGACATTTGGAAATATTAGTTTGGTAATTTCAAATAATTACCATAATACTGTTTTAAAATTAAAAGGCGATTGCATTGCCGTAAATACTATAAAAAATCAAGGAAACATAAAGGAAAGTTTTCTATTTTAATAATACTGATTAATAAAATAAAATGTTAGAAAAATGTATAATTTATATATACGTTTTCTTGTAAAGTGATTAAATAAAAAAAATTAAAACTAAGTTAGGTGGATTTTTTTGTCATTATGTTCCACGTGGGGTGGCTCGACCTCTGTGTCCTATCATGTGCTGAATCTAAAGAGCATTCATTATGATTAGTCTCTGAACTCTGAATGAATTTACTCTTTTCAGATTTAAATTTATGTATATATTGTATAGTAATTCATGAATATATATTAGAAAAAGTATCCGTACGGATCAAGATTTGAGGGAAGAATCTAATAAGAGTGAATGAAACCAAGTGGGATTACTGAATCTTCTTCGTTTCTGCATCTCTATGGCTTCCTCTTTTAGACGATGTCTCAGTTTCACTCCTTCGGAACGTGCATTTTCTGTAAACTATAGATATCACAATACACCTAGGAGTGCCTGATTTGGTGTTCGATTTTGTAACAACTTTTATATAACTTTAGCAAAAAAAAAAAACAACTTTTATATAAAAAGAAATTGAAAAGGTGACTACAAAATCACTTAATTAATTAAATTATACGTGTAAATGTAATTTCCACAGTATCAAGCGTTTATTTTGGATTTTGGGTGGTCTATGCCAGTGAGCAACAGCGTAAACTGAGAGAAACCATATTTTTTCCAAAAAAAAACTGAGAGAAACCAGTGATGGTGCTTACTCTGAGTTTCTGACGTCGGTTTTGAAGGACAAGGGTCATCACTTTCCCAACTTAATATTTTCCCAAATCTATAGTATATTCTTTTACCCTAATTTTCACTATTAACTTCATTTTTCCCAACTTAATATTTTACACAAACCACTTTCTCTAGTTTGTACTTTGTAGCCATCATATTCAAAAGATTTTATTAGAAGTTAGGTTTAACTTTATATGTAATCTTTATCAAAAAGAACATCTATAAATTTTTGGTTTAAATTAACCAAAAATAGAAGATATTAAAAATTTAGGAAGAGCAAACAAATTTTGAAATATAACAAAAGGAAAGTGATAAATTCATACTTCATCACCATCAGAAAAATTACACACTTCTCAAGACATCACCAACTCCACTCTATTTTTTACACCAAATTCTATTATAGAAAAAAAAATTTCTTCAACCCCATTCTATATTTCACTCTAAAATAGTGTAACTCTTTTTTTTACTCTATATTTGGAGTAACTCTATTTATTACTCTATTATAGAGTGAAACTTTTTATTTATACTTTAGTCTTTTTATTTTTTTATTTTTTATTTTGTAACTATTTATGTAATTTAATTATGCAAACAACACATAATTCTCTTCAACACAATATATAAACGTTTGAAACTTATTATTATTATTATTAGCCAAAGAAAACAAGGACTAAAATTAAAAATAATTTTATAAAATTAGCCAAAGAAAACATATACTAAAATTAGAAATAAGCAACATAACATAAAATTAAAATTATAGATAATTTTGATTTAATATTATGGTAAATTGCCTCCAGATCCACCAAGATTGTTAAATTATTGTCCAAATGAGGTAGATGAAAGAGTAGCTTTTTGTTCATGTTGTTGACCACGTCGTTTTAAAATTTGTGTTCGTTCCTCTTGAAAATATGCACTGAATTCTCATTGTGTTGTCTTCTTCAGTTGTTCCAAAAATTCAGTATTTCCTTTTTTGGATATGCCATGCATATTTTGGAATGCTAAACACAAACAATGATATCAATGTGATGGAGTCTTCTCACCTTTTCTCCAATCTCACCCAAGATATTCCTCCTCCTGTTCGTTATATCATTCAAAGAAAATAGTATATTATGGGATATTACTTGCTGATGGCATATATCCAAAATAGTCAACAATAGTGCAAACTATTCACCAACCAATGAGCCGAAAGAAATACTATTTTGTTACACAACAAGAAATTTGTAGAAAAGATGTAGAACGCGCATTTGGAGTTCTCCAATCACGTTTTGTATTGTAAAAAGACCAATTAGTTTTTGGGGAAAAAATGTGTTACATGACATTATGACTACATATATAATTCTATACAACATGATAATTGAGGATGAACATGATCTTGACGCACCAATTGAAGTGGGAAGAGAAGCTCCACCTCTAGAGGTTCAAACACCAGAGGATGTTAATATTCGATTTGAAAGGTTTCTTGGTCGATCTAGAAAAATTAAAGATAAAAAAGCTCAGTTTGCGCTTCGAAATTTATTAATTGATCATTTGTGGGAAAGATACACTAATGGTGATGTTTAAGTTAAATGTATTATGTTTTAATCTAATGTAATGTAATTTTTAAGATAATAAATGTTTGATATAAATATATAATTCATAAGAACTTTGTGAATAATAAAATATAAGAGATCAATTTGTAAATGTTGTAAGTAAAAAATATTAGTTATAAAATAAAAATAGTATATTTATGAATATTCTTTTTAAAATTAAATACAGATTCTTTTAGAATTAAATATACGAGAAATCGGCCAAAAAAACACTGAACTTTGCGGGAATTGCCAAAAGAAACCTGTACTCGAGCCTGACCAATAAAACCCAGATCTTTTGTTGACTTTTTTAGTTAATTCACAAACTTACGGTTGACTAACCAGATTAACACACCGTTAACCGACAGTTAAGACAGTGTTAACTCACTGTTAATTACTTCCGTTTAGTAAAACTACGTCGTTTCATTCAGTTGTTTTGTTAAACACAAAATCTCAAGACGACGTCGTTTTGCTTAATTAAAATTGTTGTTAGCTGGACTCGAACCCGTGCACTCGTGGTCCTAAGGGGGTTTTGCCACTGAGCTAGTGGACTTTTCGGAAGATTATCACACATGTTTATTTTTATTGATCAAAAGATGTGTTTGATTTCAATCAAACAAAATGAAACCCGTGTTTGAACGTAACCCTAATTTCTCAAATCGATTTGGGGATTTCTCTTGTAATGGTGAGGAGATGGTAAAGACGAAGTTCACAAGGAATGGAAGGGAGGTAATGATTTTCGGAGCGATGAGGAATTTCGATTACGGGAGTGACGAAGCGGTTCAAGAGTCGAAGAAGGGTGGAGAACGCGATGCTTCTGTGAGTTTGTCATCGCCGGAGAGATCGAGGATTCGTAAAAGCGTTGAAGGGATATCGATGTTGGCATCTACAGAGGTGTCGAAGGCGTCGAAGACAAGGCGGGGAACTTCATATGGGTCGCCTGCGTCATCTCCGGAGAAGACCACGAGGAGGGGAACTTCATATGGGTCGCCATCTCCGGTGAAGGCCACGAGGCGTGGTTCAACTCTGTCTCCTAGAGTTTCGAAGAAGCAGAAGGTAAATGTGGCTCCTTCTGGTGATGACAGAGAGGAATGGCCAGAGACTGAGATGTTGGCATCAACAGTTGCGAAGAAGACAAGGCGGGGAACTTCATATGGCGGGTCGCCTGTGTCTCCTAGACAATCGAAGAAGCAGAAGGTAAACTCGGAGAGGAGTCTAGGTGATGATGGTGATGACAGAGAAGAATTTCTCCAGATTGAGGAATTTGGGGATATAGGTGATGATGGTAGGGAAGATGAGAACGGTATTGCTGGCATTGAGGAAGTTGGTTGTACAGATTTGAGTCTTTATTTTGGTGATAAAGCAAAAAATGATGACTGTGAGGTTGATGAAGACGAAGGCGATGATGATGCATGGGATGATGATAAAATCCCTGATCCTGTGTCATCAGATGATGAGAATGAAGAGGAGATGAGACCTGCGCAAGCTTACAGAGAAGACACTGATCCAGAGGAGCTCCTTCAGCTAGGCAAGACATTTTCAGATGCTGAGGACTTCAAACATGCTTGTCTGAGGTATACCCTGAAAACCAGATACAACATCAAGTACTACAGATCCAGTAGCTTGAAGATGGGTGCAAAATGTGCCGCTGAGATGAGAGATGATGAGGCTCCTTGTCCCTGGATGGTCTACTGTTCGTATGATAGGAGGAAACAGAAGTTGATGGTAAAAACATACGTCAATGACCATAAGTGTGAGAGGACAGGGTATTCCAAGATACTTAAGAGGTCAGCAATTGCAAGTCTATTTGCTGAGAGGTTAAGGCTGAATCCTAAGCTCACGGCAAAGGAGATACAGGCTGAGATATTGAGGGAGTATAAGATGGAAGTTTTAGAAAACTCATGCATTAAGGCCAAGACGAAGGTGATGAAAGAAAGGAGGAAGACCCATGAAGAGCATTTTGATAAAATCTGGGATTACCAAGCAGAGATATTGAGGAGCAATCCTGGATCAACCATGGAAATTGAGACCATACCAGGAGCCACGGTTGGAAGCAAGCAGCGGTTCTATAGACTCTACATGTGTTTCCAAGCACAAAAGGAAGCATGGAAGAAGACTTGTAGGCCTGTTATTGGCTTAGATGGAGCCTTTTTGAAATGGGACATCAAGGGACAGTTGTTGGCTGCGGTTGGAAGAGATGGAGACAATAGGATTGTCCCTATTGCTTGGGCTGTAGTGGAGATAGAGAATGATACAAACTGGGATTGGTTTGTGAAGCGTTTGGCCTTGGATTTGGGATTGGAAAATGGGAACGGCTTTGTTATAATGTCTGACAAACAAAAGGTAAACACTTTGCTTTCATGATACTCAATGAATGTTTGATTCTTGTTTCTGATTTCTTTTTTTTTCTGATCTTGTAGGGATTAGTGAAGGCAGTTCATACTCTCCTTCCAGAAGCTGAGCATAGACAGTGTTGTCGCCATATCTACGAGAACTGGAGGAAAGGTGGAAAAGATCTAAGGTTACAGAGGTTCTTCTGGTTCATTGCAAGGAGCTACACTCCTGGTATGTTCAACTACAACATGGACGAGCTTAAGAACTATGATCCTGGCGCACATGCATCTCTGATAAAGACAAAGCCAGAGACTTGGTCTAGAGCTTTCTTCAAGATAGGCTCCTACTGTAATGATAATCTGAACAACTTGTGTGAGTCCTTCAACAAGACCATCAGGGAGCCTAGGAAGAAACCTCTGCTAGACATGTTAGAGGAGATTAGGCGCCAATGTATGACTAGGAACTACAATAGGTCTAAGATGGCTAAGGACAGGAAGACTAGGTTCACCCCAAAGACACATAAAGAGTTAGACAGGGTTGAGAAGAAGTCAAAAGAATGTAGTCTGCGTTGGGCAATTGGGCCAGAGACTGAGGTGGAAGATAGAGACCAGTCTTACGTGGTGAATTTGGAGAATGAGACTTGTGCATGTCGAAGCTGGCAAATGAATGGTATTCCATGCATCCATGCTGCTAAGGTCATCCTTGGCGTGGGAAGAAAACTCTCTGAATTTGTTGCTCCTTTCTACACAACCTCTAAGTGGCGTGAAACCTACAGTTTTGGGATCAGACCTGTAAATGGGATGATAGAGTGGCCTCGGACCAATAGATTAGGTGTGATTCCACCACCTAATCGAAATGGCAAGCCTGGTAGGCCTAAAAACCATGATCGAAAGAAGGGAACCAATGAGACAGTGTCTACTACCAAGCTGAGTCGTGCGAACAGGGTAATGACTTGCTCTAATTGCAAAGAAGAAGGGCACTACAAGAATACATGTCGGAAGGCTTTTGTTGAGAGTCCACCTAAGAAACCAAGAGGCAGACCAAGGAAATATCAGGTTAGGGTCTTAGTTTCTATCTCATTGTTTTTTAGCTCTCGGTAATGTGTCTAACAATTCATTTATATGTTGCAGGGACTACACTTTGGCGAGTCACAAGCTCAATCCTCAGAAGCTCAAACCTCACAAAATCAATCCTCACAAGCTCAAGCATCAGCATGGGAAGTTCCTCAATCTTCAGAAGGTCAATCCTCACAAGCTCAATCATCACGATGGGAAGTTCCTCAATCCTCACAAGCTGAAGCATCACAGACAGCAGCGTGGGGAAGATGGTTTTTTTAGATGCTTGTGTGTTGTTTATGATGGTCTCTGTCTGAATGCTTTCGTTGTGTGTTGTTTATGATAGTGTCTCTGTCTGAATGCTTTTGGAACAAGAACTACCTTTTTCTTTCTTTTCTTCCTGCTGTTTTAATTTGAAACTGTCGGTTATTATCTTTGTGTTTTCATCATGATGGTCTGTTCATTGGTGTGTTCATTTGTCCTTCTATAAACAATCAAGAAGTAAAACATAAACATTACTGAAACATTGTCTTAAAACATAGCCTTACATGAACCATGAGTCTTACATAAACATAGCCTTACATAAACAGAGTCTCCTAGTAGCTATTCATAGACAACCCATATGCTTTGTCAAACATGATCAACACAAGACATATCACACCGCATAAACAAACCACCGAAAAACCCACTTTCATGATCACATTCAGCTTCTTAAGTTCATTGCTCGCCTTCCTGACATCTTCTTTCAACTCTTCCTCCACGGTTTTCATGCTTTCGATCTCCATTTTAAGTTTCATAACATCTGATGCAAAGCACTCAACTTTTGGCAATGCATCTTGAACCTCTTCGTAGACAGCTTCATCTACCCATTTATACAAGTGATCCTAGACACAAATCATGAACACAATCTTTTTGTTCAAACAATTTCTCACTGACTACCTAGCCATTGAATCTTATGTTCTTTTCTTAAACACAATCAAATTAAACACTTACATTTTGAAACGTTGGGCATCTAAAGAAAGTTCTTCCTGGATTGACCTTCGTTTTTGATGTGTATATCCCAGTTCTTCGACCACAGCCGCATTGCTCCGGGATACCACGAATTCCCATCGTATTCACAGACGAATCCTCACAACCCGAACTCATCATGCGATACTCGAAGAAGGAGAGATGAGAATCGAGATTCTTAAGGACGAGATCGAAAAGAATCGAGCTTGAATCGCGAACTGGATTTATGATTTCGCCCATTTAGGGTTTATACCAATCGGAGGAGAAAACGCCGTCGTTTCTTTTTGATTCATTTAACTCGGATTCAAAGAGAATAAAAGAAACTGTGTTCGTATATCCATTGCAAAGTCCACTAGCTCAGTGGCAAAAACCCCTACCATTAAACCCGAGTGCACGAGTTCGAGTCGATGGAACCCCATCTTTTTAATAAAAAAGTTAATATAAAACGCGTCGTTTCATTAATTTGTCTTTAACTCAGATTCGAAGAATAAAAGAAATTGTGTTCGTAAATCTATCGCAAAGTCCACTAGCTCAGTGGCAAAAACCCCTACCATTATACCCGAGTACACGAGTTCGAGCCGTACGAAACCCATATTTTTAATAACACAGCTATATAAACGACGTCGTTTGTCTTTAATCAGACAAAGTGATGAAACGACGTCGTATACTTTAACACCCAAAATAAACGTCCGCTTAATTAACAGTTAACTCGGTTAACGGTGTGTTAATCTGGTCAGTCAATCGTAAGTTTCTTAATAAACCCGAAAAGTCAACAAAAGTTCATGATTTTATTGGCTAGCCCATATGTCCAGGTTTCTTTTGGCAATTCCCGCAAAGTTCAGTGTTTTTTTGGCCGATTTCTCAATTAAATATAGAGTAAAATTATTGAGAGAAACTATACTCTATTTAAGGGTTACTCTATTTTTGAGTAAAAACTACTATAAAATAGAGTAAACCATTGGAGATGGTCTAAGACCATCTGCATTGAGGGTTTTAAACCCAGGTTCACACGCTTCCCAAAACAAAAAAGGTAAATTCAGAGTCTTGCAGGTTCACGCGTAAGAGACGGGTTCACAACTATTTCGTGGACCCCATGAGACCCGCGATTGGTTGGACTTTTTTCCTTTTTTTAAGAAATCAAACGAAAAAAATAATAATAATAAAAAATTAAATTGATGAACCCCTCCTAAGTTTCACTAATGCAGATGCCCTAACTATCCCGTAAACATATCAAGTCTCACCTGCTTGAAGGAAACATCCAGTTCTCTACGTAAGAAAATCATTGCGTAGAGAAAATCATGACTAAACAACTCCCAGTTACCTAGTAACGAGCTCCTATTAAGAATTTTAAACATTGTTTAAAAGCATCTGAGAAATCATGTGTAAAACAAGACCGTTTTATGCCAATCTACTAATCATTTATCCTATAATCAGGGCCGTGCCTGGATGCAGGCAAATCAAGCATGGGCTTGGGACCTTTTTTCATGTTAATTATTTTAGGGGCCAAAACTTCTCAAATATTCTACTACTAGGTGATAATCCGCGCCATGCGCGGAGTAAATAAATTTAAGAGTTTAGTAATTTGAAGTAATCTATATTATAAAGGTACACTACAAAAAAATGGTAAATATTCAAAAATAAAATGTTAGTCAAAATTGCGCGTTTCACTAACAAATTAATATTTTTTTTTAAACTTGTTTATATTTTAGATTATTTCTCCTATAAGTAATGAAAGAGAGTCAATAAGAGTGATAAGAGTAAACAAAAAACTAATATAAACCAATTATGAATTAAAGATAAAAAGCAACATAAGCAATAATAATAAAACCCTGCAGAATCAAAATATAATTTAAAAAAAAAATTGAGGAAACATGACTGTTGTGATTGTTTGAATGCAGTGTGGTAAAATAGTATTGAGAAGGAGATAATTGTGAGGATGTAGCTATGAGGCCAAGTATATATATATGCAAGGTGCCTAGGTCTAGGATAAACTCGACGCAATTAATAGCCACATTAAAATCATTATTATTCAAAATCGAGATCACAATATATTTGTTGCAAGGTTCCGAAAATTACACGATATGTATGTTGTATTTTAGGAAACAAACCTAGTACATGGATTCTAAATTAATATTTGAAAGCAATCAGTGATTATGTCACATGTGTCTTTCGAAATTTGAGTCACTTAGATTTTTAGTTTCCATTTTTTTTGTATGATTCTACTACTATGGTTTCCTAATACCATAAAAGCATTTTATTTGATACAAATATAAACAAATTATAGTCATTTACGCATTTAGATTCCTAATGTGTGATACATTGAGGAGATTGCCAATTAAAAACCACCAAGTAATCCGTGATTTACAGAAGATTTGATGTATTTTAAATAAATTTAGCGTATCAATAGAATAATTAAGGGAATCACACCCATATTGCAGGTTTCAACTATAACTACAATTATAAATTATAAATGACATAATCAACGTATGAAGATCACGTAAATCATGTGGGTTGTGATGGAAGTAAATCGTGATTGAGAATTCATATTTGATGTTTTAGGAAAATACATCAAGCGAATCAATGTCCAAATTATTGTGTTTGATTTTTTTCATATATTTAATATATTTCTACATGCGTAATACACAAATAGACATAGTGTATTATATGGTTTTTAATATTTCTATATTTTTATATATGCGTAATACACAAATCGACATAGTCTATTTTGTCTTAACCCAAAATTTTATATGGATTCTTATCAAATAAATTAACATCAAACTTGACTAACTTAAAACCAGTTCAAACGATCACTTCAATTTAGATTATAGTTTTCAATATTATATAAAGTAAAGTGATCGTTTGATGTTATCAAGCCAAATATATTTAATTGTATTTTCCCCTAAATATATAAAATATAATATGATTCGAAGTCTCAGATCTTTTTGATTTAATAAGATAGATGTCGAATGCTACATGATTAATATAAATGTATATAGACTTTTAAACCTTCGATGAGTAAATCAAATGTTACATTTGCTATATTCCGTGTAATAAAACATGGAAAGTATTAATGCGCAAACATAAATCGTACACATTTTATATTGTAATGACCAATGGCATATGTTGTAATAAGTCTAGTTAACCAAGGGTTTTTGAATATAGGTTGTGAGAGTGTTTGTGAGGCTGACACGTAAGAAATGGCACTCTTGTAAATCACACATGAACTAAAGGTTATTTATTTTTAATGCTCCTCAAATAATATATAAGGGATAGTCTAGTGGTTGTTACATATTCTTATCATTGTCATAGTGTCCCAGGTTCGACATTCTTTCTACCTATGATTTTAGTGTTTATTAACATATTAATTTTTAGCCTCAAATATTTTTGGCTTGGGGCCCATCAATCTTCAGGCACGGCCCTGCCTATAATCTGGTCTTAATTTTTATAGAAGATAAATCATTTTTATTATTAAGAATTGTTTTTGATTTAAATGCTACTTCTAATCATAAAAAATGTTTTGACCATCAGGAAAATAACTATACCTAATTAAGTGAGTAATCGTATGATAATTTTTGTTAAATATAAACCCTAGGTTTTGATCTTCATGTGAAAACCAACAAGAGGTTAATAACTACGATGATTTTTTTATATAGTTGTATTAATCGAAACAAATATACCAATTTGTTTCTACACATTACAACAAACATGCTAGAGTATTCAGTTACAAAAAAAAAAAAACCCATATGAACTTGTTTTCCAATTTCTTTTGAAGATTTCTTTTTCAAGAAGTTTAAATCGCACAGCACCACTATTGTATTTATCACCATCATTCATAGCCATTTGCAAGACTTTTTCAAAAAAAAAAATGCATTCATAGCCATAACTGCTATAGACAATGAACAATTCAATATTTATAGGACACTTGCATTTAAATGAAAATCCTAAGCTGGATTCAAGATTCATAGAACACTTACTCTGAATACAACCCACAAGATTATATATAGAAACGCATCTTTCCCCATCTCTGTAGAGTCCTTAAATAAATCCATCTCAGTCCATTAATATTTCACGCAGATTATTGGTTTTAGGTGTTACGAAAACACCTCTTTTTAATGAAAGATGACATCAACATTCATGTTTATCACTATTGAGAATTTGTTTTGGCTAGGAGATTGTCCCAAGTGTCAACGAGATTAAAGAATCTACTCTATTAAAAAGGGGAGGGAGGCTTTTGAATTAAGTATTGTTAGCTTTTTTTTTTTTGTAACTTGGCTTGTTAGCTTTTTTCTTTTCATTTTCTTTAAACACCTAACTTGTTCCAAAAGAAACCACCATCTATTTTATACATGATGGCATATTTACAAAATATACGCACATAAATACGTGTGGTTCGAAGCATATGAAGAAGTATAACGCAAGGTGTCGGTATATTCTCTATGCTTAAAGAAAATGTTACGGTTGTAAAAAAAATGTTACGTAGAAATGCATCAATTTGGGCATTATATGGTTAAATCATACTTTCAAAAAACATTGTTATAACTTATATATAAATACATTGATTGGTTGAGGGGGTAACATAATATATATGTTTGATAATACATTTTTATAAACAATATTATCTGGATAAAAACATACACAAAATAGTAATATAGTATCATGCAAGTGTCGGTCTACCAAACCCACTATTCGACTGCCGTAGTTATAACCGCTCCATCATCAATAAAGCTATACTTTCGCATACGTATAACTGACTCAAATGCTTTGCTTTTGTTATTTGACTAGTATTAAGCCCATGCTATGCATGGGAATATATATATTTTTTTTGGTAAAAACATGTGAATGTTTTTTATTTCAAATAAAAGAAAATTTTAATTATGTATAACTAAAATAACATGTATTACTTGACTTTGATATATATAAGAGAATGCTAACACACTTATCATTAACTAACCACACATATACTGTAGAAAATGAAATTATAGATTTGTTTCACTATTTTTACATTGATGTTAATTAGCTTGTTTGATTTATAATATTAGTTTGAAGCTTTTTTGTATGATTTATCTTTCATTGGCTAATTACATTTATTAATTCATTCAGTATCTCCATTTACAAAAACTAATATTATAAATCTAATGAACAATAAAAAATTAGCATGTTATAAAGAATTTGTGATCTTTATCGCTTGAACCATTTTATTTGAAAACACAGTAAAAGAATTTGCATAAAAGGGGATAGTGACCATTATATTGAAAAACACACGAACATATAACAAAGGGAAGCATTATAGAAGATAGCAGATATACTTAGTATTTTGCAACAGAAGAAATTCAAACTTTACCTGTTCAAAAGAGATATACTTAGTAGTCCCAATCTATCTCTCTCATTCAAAGGAAGGTTAAGTTTTGATCTCGTCTTCTTCTTCTGCTTGTAAATAAGAGTATCCTTTCATATTTTGTTTCTGATCGATTGACAGTTTCTTTGTTTATGTAGACATGAAAAGTAAACAAATCTATAGATAAATAAGGTGGAACATCGTTGGTGTAGTTAGTAGTGGGTTTAGAACTGCTATACGGTTGCTTCTTTTTTACCAACATACGATTGCTTTTTTTTTGTTCTAATTAATTTTCTTTTTAAATTTGTAAATATTTATTATGTGGCAAATTATGATTCGTTAGGTGACTTGTGCTTTAGTATATAAAGGATGTGTATATATACACAGAACACACTTTAATTGCCAGATCTTTAATTAATGTTGAGTTTCTTACCTTTTTTTTTTAATTATACAGGAATATTATAGCCCCACAGAAATAATCTAGACTAGTCATGTATTGCCACATATCGGTTCTTTGTCTCTGCCAATGCATAAATGTTAATTTCTCAGTGACTTTACTATATTAAAATTTTGCCTTCAAATTAATCACAATCAAACCACAAGCTCTGATTTCACCGGGTTTTTGACATAATTGGTCGAAGAGAAAAAGTGGAAGCTCATATGTTAATAACGGAATCTGTCCGAGCTGTTGAAAATTTACAATGACTACAAGAGATGTATATATCTTTATCACAAGGTACTATTCTTTCCTGAATTTTCTCATCATGTACATGTTGATGATGTAAAACTCACATCTATTATTGTTATCTTTTGGATTTGTAGTAGAGATTTTAAAACTTAGTTAACTAATTTAAACTTTAAAACTAGCTTTATAAGCTGAAACTAGTAGGTTTAGTTCAGATTTTGATAATGATAACACAATGATCGATATGTAATCGCATTTAGATATGATATGTACATGTAGGCGTAAATTGGGTATATACGAAAGTGTTTAACAAAGATGGAATATTATTAGTTTCAAAAAAAAAACATGGATCATTATAAGGACAGAGGAGACCAGAAGAAGAAAGAAATCTCGTGCGAAAGATGCCAATAGAGATGCGTAGCAACCTACGAGGTCATTTATTACATTGATGTGATTATTGATTTCTTTATCACATACCCAAATCTATTTAGTTTTTTGTTTATTACTCCCTCTGTTCCTAAATATAAAATTTTTAGATAGAAACACATATATTAAGAAAACTACTTTTTGTCTAGAAAGTATCATTAAAACTATAAATTAATGGTATTCAACCAATTACAAAATAGACTATTAAAATATGATTGGGTACACATTTTTTAATAAAGTAAAAGTTACCTAGAAAAATGAAAACATCTTATATATTGGAACATCAAAATTCTGCAAAACATCATACTTTCAAGAACAGAGAGAGTAATAGATTTTAATTTACATTACTTCTTTACTCTATATAAAAACATTTTATTTATGTATAACTTTAAAAATATTACTTCATTTAAATTATCTCAAAAATTATTAAAAAATATTTTTATCATTACTTATATATTAGACTGAATAAAACATGTTATTACACATAAGATTATTCACCATTAAATAATATTATTTAATTATATATATATATATATATGTGTATATATATATATTTATTTTACTATAGATATCTTTTAAAATCTTATATATATATTATCAATATTTAAAATATTATTAAATGACCCTCTTGCATTTATGCAAAGATATAAATATTACAATGTATATATATACATATTATCATAATCTATTATACTCTTTTAAATATATATGTGACTTTTCTCATAAATATCAGTTCAGTTCAGTTATTTTTTAGAAATATTAGATCGCATTTATTCTTTTCAGTTATACCGTATTTGTTTCAATTTTAAATTAACCTTTTTATTTAATTTTTTTTGGTTTAGTGTCTTCCATTTATAATATATTTTCTTCAGATTATTTATACTTTGACATACCTTAATTTAGTAAATAAATAGAAAATAAATGCGATTCGAAGTTGCACAAATGAACATAACTGAAATTTTTTAAAATTTCAACATATATATATAATAAGATATATATAATTTCTTACATAAAAAATAAATAGTAATAATTTGTTAATATATCGTATTCACTTGTACATTAGTTTTGAGTCATTTGTATGCACAAAACTAAATAACGTATTATAAATAATACTATGTTACTACTTAGACGTTTGTTTTTAGTATAAGAATTTGAATCCACTGATTTACTCATTATTTGGGATATTGAGAGATATATATTTGTATAAATGAACCAGAGCTATTTAAAATATTTTATCTGATCAAAATTATACTTATAGAAAAAAATTATTTATATTTTAAAATAAATAGCTAAATTATTTTGTGAAATTATGTATATGTGTATTTAAAACTTATAGATATTTTATGCTGTTCTATGAAAATTTAAAGAAAATAAAATTTAAATTCATTATGTATGTAAAATCTATGTATTCTACAGAATAGTTATTTTTATTATTTAGGGGATTTTCTAAAAAAAACACAACGAAAACTAAAATTAATTGATTTTGAAACATTAAGTTCTCAGATATTGTCCTCTACTCCATATGTTTTCTAAAATATAAGTATATATTTTTTTAACTTTCACATAAATTAAAATAACATATTAAATTTTGATTATCAATGTATTGCTTTTGTAATTAATATAATTTTAATAAAGACAATTAATATTTTTGAATTTTACAACATAAAAGTATGTATTAGAAAAAATTAAACACATAAATCTTTTCGAACCAAAGATAGAGAAGAGAGAGCAAATGGTGATTTATTATTGGTTGTTGATATATTTGTTATTTTTTCACCCTAATTATTTGTGGTTAATTTTTATGTAGTAAACAATTTTATTTTTATCCTATTTACATTAAAATTATCATTTTTCATACTTTATAAATAGAAACTTGTTTTATTTGATTTGGATACAAAATAAAAATAAAATTTTAATAGAACTTTAATTATTTTTTTAAGAAATTTAAACTTAATTTTTCACAATAATAAAATATAATGATTCACTTGAATTTTACTCAATTTTTTGTTAACAAAAAATCAATAGTATAACATAAAATATTAAACTAGGGTGTTGAACAAAACCCATTGTATGATATAAAAGTAAAATGTATATTGAGGTGATGATTGTTTCAGTAGTTTTTAGTTTTAGTTTTTGGTTTTTAGATTTTAGTTTCTGGTTTTTAGATTTTGGTTTTTGGTTTTTGGGTTTTAGATTTAGATTTTGGTTTTGCAGTATTTTTTTTTATTTTTGCAAAAATTAATTAATGAGTTACTTTGAAATAATACAACAAAATAGAAATAAATATTTATATTTACAATTAAAATTATCAAAATATTGTGATAATTATTTTAAATTAAAAATATAATAACACATTTTAATTATTATAGTTTTATTAAAATTATATTATAATAAAATATTTATCGTAAAATTTATATAAATTGCAAAAAAATAAAAATATTTAAAAGTTTGAAACTACTTAGAAATTTTTCTTATATAAATTATTTTTAATTTTAAAAACTTATATAGCAATAGTTTTTTTAAATATTATAAATTATATAAAAATAAAAATACTTAAAATTTTGAAACTAATTATAAAATTTCTCATATAAATTATTTATATTTTCTTAAAATTGAATGGCTATTTTTTTTTCATGACTAATACAATAAATTGTATTACTAAAACATATTATGTTTTTATAATTTTAGTTATTTTTAATGTGACTAGTAATTATTAAAATTATTCTATTATTTTATATAGAGAAATTAATAACTAAGTTTTAAAATTAATTAATATTATTTATAAACTATATAAATTAATTTTAAAGATATTAAACACAAATAAGTTATATCACATTATTTTTTAAATTATAGCTAATGTACCAAAAATTGTATGATTATTTATCGTTATGAAAATATTATTTATTAATTATTAATTAATTAAATGTTGTAGTTTCTATCCAAAAAAATCAAAATTCGTTTTTCCTTTTAAAAGCTCACAAAAGCTTTTCAAAATTGGTTTTTGGTTTTTCTTCACAAATTGGTTAAATTTTTCAAAAATTAGTTTCCCTAAATTTTAAGGAATCTATTTATTAGAAATCTTGATTGGCAAATCAAATGGTTTCTACAAAAACAAAAATTTGATTGGATAAAAAATGGTTTTTGCAAAAACAAAAACCAAAAACTAAAGCAAAAACCACAAACAATCAACCTCTGAATTATTATGTAGAGGAAAGAGAAAATAATGTGTAATCTTAAAAGGTAAAATTTAGGGTGTTGAATATACAAACCATTGTATATATGGCCATGTTTGTTTACCTATTGCGCGATCTGCAACCTGCGACTGAACGCAGGTTATTGTTCGTTTTGCTGTCGCGTAACCTGCGACCTGGGATTGGTCGCATGTCGCAAGTCGCAGGTTGTTGTTCGTTTTGATGTCGTGGGTTCCATTCAAGTCGCCCGGAAAAACAGCGACTAAAAATTAAAAAAAATTTGATCGCGCGACTGGTCGCAGGTTGTAGATCGCAGGTCGCGCGACACGTAAACGAACATAGTTTTAGTCGCAGGTCGCAAGTTTAGTCACAGGTCGCAAGTCGCAGATTGCACGACACGTAAAAGATTATTCGCATGTCGGAGTTCGCGCGATCCGTAAATGAACAGGGCTAAAGTGTTTCAAGTTGTTTGACTTTGAAACATTAAAACTTGTTCTCGAAATTTGTATTATTATAGGAGTGAACTTCTTACAAATAACCTTGAAGTGAATTTACATGCCTGTGGCTGTGACTGTGACTTGTATGACATTTTCTTCATTTTCATTTAGTTGCTAATACAATGAACTTATCCATCTAATGATTCTACTCAATAAGAAGTAAGAACCAATGTGGACACATATGTCGGCTTTTGGAAACTACTGTTATTTTCTTTATTCGCTGTAATCAACTCTAAATTGACCTAACCAGAAATAAACAAAGGCTTTATGCTAAAAATCAGTTAGATAAAAAACAATTATGTATTAGTACATGTTTTTTTTGATGAAAGTATCGACATTGTGTTTCTACGACACATCACAAATACACATAGATTGTCTAGAAGCGTTGACGTCACTTCCCATAAGGCGCGAGTGGGCCTTTAGGATGTTGTAAGCCCCGAAGTACAGAAAACGGAACAGTACCAAAAGCGATTTTTTTGGGCTAATTGGCTCAGTAGTCATATTTCTGTGAAAATCTAAGGAAATAGACATGATTTTGACATAATACAATCACTGGCTTTTTGCCTTGATTTCTACCGGTTATAGCCTTATATGTAATAGGTTACCGGTTCTTTCACATGTTGAAAACAACGCGGTGATTTTCTGTCCCCTAATAACAATGAAACACGTTCGGAAACGCTTGCATAAACCATATTGATCAGATATACACGTATAACTTTATTGATCAGATACAAAAGCATCGAGAGTTATATTCCATATCATCTAAGTTTTATTCCATATCATCTAAAAACTAAATCCTAAAATCTAATCACAAAACCCTAACCCAAATATAAACCCTAAACTCATATATCAAAATCTAAAAAATACATAATGTTATGTAATATTAAATTATATTATGTTATATTAAATTATCAATACAATACTAAAAGGGGAATAAGGGCTCCCCACATGCTTCCACATCCTCAAAAATAATCAGCCAATAGGAAATCAGTAATGAGCCACATCGCACACCCATCTCTTTCTCGAATATTCTACCCTTTCGTGTTTCAAAAAACAAAACTACCATGTTCATATTCTTTCTTTCTCTCCCGAGTCATCTCCTTCTGAAACTCGATCTGATCACTGAGAATCTACGGCGACGAAGAAGGTGGAGGAGGAAGAGGAAGAATGAGAATCTCAGGCTATGTAATCGTTGTTCTATCTGTAACTGTATTCTATTCCGTCGATCGTAGCGTTCACGCGCGTCCCGTCGTCCTCATCCTCTCCAACGACGATCTCAACAGCGGCGGCGACGATCCCGGAGTCGGAGACTCCTTTAACTTCGAGGAATTCGGCGAATCCGAACCCAAATCCGAAGAGGAGCTCGATCCCGGCTCGTGGCGACATAAATTTTGATGGGTTGATGGAGGAAGTGGTGGAGGAGATAGAGGCGGCTTCTTCATCCGGAGATCCGCACTCGCAGTCGCTGATGGGCTTCGTCTACGGGACGGGGATGATGAGGGAGAAGAGCAAAAGCAAATCCTTCCTTCGCCATAACTTTGCTGCAGAAGGTGAGAACATGCAGTCAAAGATGACACTTGCCTTCACGTATCTGCGACAAGATGTAAGCTAAAAGATTTTTTTTTTTTGAGTTTAAGCTTTAGAATTTGTTATTTGATTCGCCCTTGTGTTTGCAGATGCATGATAAGGCTGTGAAACTATATGCTGAACTAGCAGAAACCGCTGTGAATAGCTTCCTGATCTCAAAGGACTCTCCCGTGGTGGAACCAACTAGGATCGGGACTAGATGAACAGGTATCGACATCTTCTCCTTCTCTGGAATAATATATTCAATCTCTGTCTAATCAATACTCAATAATCGGTTAACAACTTCACGCTCAATACTGTGATCAACCTTAGAATTCCCTGTATAGCTTTAAATTAACGTTTGCATATGAAAATTCAACTAAGTCTACTTATATTATGTTTGGATTCGCTGAAAAATTCATCCACTTCCAGATGTAGTTGGCCAAATCCTTTCCGTTCAAGGCTCTGATCTGAACAACTCTGCAGCAACAACTCGACTTGCCGTCCGTTTCCTCACTGACCCGTAAGCCATGAATTCATTTTTAAATAGTTTTGTTCCTTATCTCATTTAGTTCTTTCTTTCAAATAATTCCATTGTGGTGTAATGGAATGGAATTCACCACGGAGAATCCAAAAATATTTGGAGGTATAGTTATCTACTTTAAAGAATAAAACAGGTTCATAGTTATATTTTCCTGCCAAAAAAAGTATTCTTCATACTTATATATTACTATATTTTACTTAATAAAATCATCTAAGAAACACTTGGGCTTACGCAGGTAATCTCTATGACTCTATCTAAACTCAACACCAGCAACAAAAGTTTACTTTGACAATACCATTCATGCTACCAAAGAGTTTACAAACAGGTAAATCAAGTCTTACCAGCCATATTAAGATCATGTCTTGGCCACACTTAAATGTGCTAATCTTTCCCACATACTGCCTTCACTACAAATCATATTTCAATATCTGTTAGTCTTTTCGAAACATTCTTCCTCCATGCAGCTTTGGAGGTGCTGCAGCGGAGGTCTTTCCCGAGTTGATACGATGGAAGGAAGAAAAAAAAAGAGTTCGTATCAATTGGAGAACTTCACACGTTCATTGCCAACTCCAGTGAACAGGTAAAACTCACGCTTTCAACAATCTTTAGTACTCCTATGTGGCTTCAAAATAGTAACAAGTAATGTTAGGACTTTTCTCCCCATGAAGACAGAAGAAGCTGATTTTCTCTGTAAGGCTTAGATTGTGTGAGTTGTCCAGCAAAATGGCTTGTCGTTTGTATCTTGCACAGGTTGCAACAGGAAGCTCGCAAAATCTCTCTGGTGCAACAGATGTGTTTCTCCTAACGCACCGTCATCGGGTATGTACTGTTCTTCCCGATCCATATTTAAAGGAACACCCTAATTTGAATATATGTGCACGTTTGACATACTCTCTCTCTCTCTGCTGTTCTGTGTGAACTAGCTGTTGATGACGGAAAGGAAAGTGCAACTTTTGTTGTCTTTGACAGGGAGATGATCAAACTCATCAAGAAAGAGGCAAAGTCTGGCTCCTGCGTAGATACGTTTTAACTTCTTATATTAGTTTTAAAAAAATTTACCTTACTCTAAATGCCCCCACAAACACCAAGCCTACTACAGATTAGTGGCAGTGGGAGGAATGGAGCTACCAAAATGCCCCCAGGAGCTAGCTGGTAATGGATACCTTTTCAGCTACGTGTAACTCCATATAATTTCACCTCCAACCACCACACATTCACCGTCTCTGCCATTAGTGACAACCTCTTCTTTTGCTCTCAGGTAGCGGTGTGGTAATCTACGTTTCACACTCTTTCTTTGTTCTGATTTAATGTCCCACTGTTTTGTAGAGTGGCAACAGCAACAAAGCTCCAGTCGTGGATCTCAAATCTGGACAACCAACAGTATTTGCCAGCTCCACTGGTGATGCGGCGAAGATAGCAGTAGGAAATGATGGAGCAAATCAGCCAGGTTCTGCATACTGCAGGCAACGACAAAACCCGCAAACGCCCACGTGAGTGATAGATAGTATGAAGGCTATCAAACCGTCAACTCCACTTAGCTTTTGTCTCATTTTAATTTATTATGATATCCATATATTTTCCCTATATTGAACTTTGGTTCTTTTCGATTTTCTGAAAATTTCTCTTAAAAGAATTAAATAATTCGTAAAAATATATACTACTCCAAGATTCAAACGGAAATGGAAAAAAAATACAAAAATCACATCATACCATATATAAGAACAAAATAGGTGACATGAGAATAAAATAACAAGAAGATAATATATAGTGTAATAAGATAAAAACTGAAAATTCAGATATACAAACCGTGCATAGCATCATTAACAAAAATAATATAACAACAGTTGAATCCAATAACATAAACTTTAACCCTTCTTTAAAAATGGAAACCTCTGATTTATACATATAACAAGAGTTACAATACACTTTAACTAGAAATTAACATCGCAAGTTTAATTCAACTTAATGATATTATAGGAAAAAGTCCGGGCGTAGCCCGGACAAACCCTCTAGTATTATGTAATATGTCAATTCTATATCACCAAAATTAAAAGACATGATATAACACATGATATAAATTCAATGTCAACTCCAATCTTTCATAAACTAACCCCTAGCCACTAATCACTAAACCCTGCATGGAAATAAAAACCCTAATCCAATATCAACCCCAATCTTTCATAAACTAAATCCAAATTTCGAAATGTAAGTAACATGCATTTCCATTCTACATGATCATATAGAATAGAAAATGTAACAAACGATATAGCACATTACATATATATTGTTCAAATTTTGAGGTGTCTATGATTACAAAGAAGAAGGTAATCACTAAACCCTACACAGAAATATAACCTTAATCCCATCTCAATCTTAATTTACTAAACCCTACATGGAAGTATATACCCTAACCCAATGTCAACCCAATCTTTCATAAACTAAACCCTAGCCACTTATCTCTAAACCCTACATGGAAATATAAACCATAATCGAATGTCAACCCCAATCTTCCATAAACTAAATCTAAATCTGAAATGCCAATAAGATATGTTTCCATTCTACATTAGCATATAAAATAGAAAACGTGACAAAATAAATAGCATAATACATATTGTTCACATTCTGAAGTGTTTATGATTGCACAGAAGGAGGTAATGCTTGCACCAAATTCAAAATAACTGTAGCGAAAGAAATGAAGATTGAGGGCATTAGAGAAAAGAGGTGGAACAGACAACATCATATGAATATCATTCCATTCAACATCACATTGTATTATGTTTTATTTGATATCTTAATAATGTTATATGGCAAATATGTGTTATAGAAGCATATATTTCCATGTCGAGCTAAGTAATCGTGTTAACTATTTGAAGATAGTGTACGTACTATACACAGTTAGTGAAATACTATTTACGCATATGGAATATAATTTCATTCTTCCAGTGTGATCAACGAAATGGATGAAGATACATAGATTTGGAGTCACTACGTAAGATATTATTACAACACGGAGGTAGTTTAGATGGTAGTATCTAAAACAAGAAGCAAAGCTAGAACATAAAAACAATGCTTAGAAACCATAAACCCATGTCTACACGTCCTGGGTGAGTGCTTCGGCTTGACACAGTGCTAGTGTTTCAATCAAGTAGTTCTCCGCAGCTACACAAACATTTTCTTCAGTGAAAAACACACACTTCAATTCCATCCCAACGGCGTGCATTTATAACATAATAAGTGTCACTACAGCGGAGCAATCTATACAAAGCCAAAGTCGCTTAGTTCTATTTATTATAAGCCAAATGTTTTTATCTTAGAATCACAAAGAGAATATGGTATGAGCGAACTACAGTCGATACATAGCACATAAGCATTTCTATTTATATGGAATAGTAAATCTACATATGATATGGTACACATGGTTACATAGAATGGAATTGTTATATATTACCATTTGTGAGGAGTGGACTACATTCGATACATAAAACAATATAATTGTTTCTATTTGATATAGTATTGTATATATACGTATAACTTGAAACACAAAAGTACATTGAATGGAATATAAATTCTAAATACCTTATGATTGTGTGAAAAACAGAAGGGTATGTGAATGATTAACAATTTAAGCTATTCCATGTTACATAGCATAGACCGATCAAATAGTTCTACATATACTATGTTTGTCTCGATTCCAAAGAAAATTACCATAGGCTTCGATGTAAACAGATGAGTAAAACAAATTGGTAAAACTTCAACCTAAATCGATTCGGTGACCTCTGTCTATTAGATCCGACATGCAACCCAATATTTAACAATTTAGATTTGACAAGGTTGGACTACATCCCAAATAGGGAAAAAGAGCATCGCAAGAATAGAATCTATAGCACACACCCTAGAATTTACAGTATTGCAACAAATCTGAGACAAAGCGCCGATGTGAATGGAAAAAGGGTCAGTGTGCTCCTTCTCGCCGATTGGACTGTCACGACGTTTTTCGCAATCGATTCCCAAAGTGGAGACGATGTCTCTTTGCAACACAGTTAGAGAAAGAAATAAACTCAGAGAACACAGACGGTGGCGATGGGGAGGAGGAAAACATGGTTCGAAGAGGTGGAGAAAACCGTGGATCGGTTTCTTAAAATTTACCAAATAAAAGTGAAAGGAAAGATGTGAATATAATTACGCCACGAGTAATTTGAAACAGCTTTTAACTAGGATTTTTTATTTTTATTTTTTTCCGGTTTCGCCGGTTGTCATTGAGGATAAAATAGTATTATTATTACATAAAATGGAATGGGTGTATCGAAAATCTAGGGTATTTGGTTATCTAGTGAATTATGTTTTTTTTCTTGGTCATACAGACCAATTTCCCTTTTCTTTCTTAAGTATACTTATTTATAATATATAATGATTTTCATAAAACAATATTTTGATTAAACGATAAAGAGAAAAACTGAAAGATAAAAGCAAAAGACAAAACTATAGACATGTCTCGTAAAGCAATAACTGAAAAAGAAGTGTTATTCTTTGTACACCATTTAATACAAAGCTATTTCCTACTCATAAATCACAATATGATCTTATAAAATGGGCGAATAATTTTTTTCTTATAAAGAATAATATATATATTTGTATTACTACTCAATACAAAACAGACATATTTATGATTTCTAAATTTAATCCGGTTAATTTAGAATGTATTATTAACTTTGCTTCCGACTTTTAATATTCTTACAACATGCAACATTAATTATATGGAACTATATGATATAGAATTTTATCCAAAAGTTCGTTAATTCAGTCGTGTCATGTATTAAATTTATTAATACCATTAGCTTTCCAAATTTTATTTTATTTTATTTTTCTATGTAAAATAATTCAACCTTTTTCTTTCAAACGAAATAAATAAAATAAAATATATGTTTATGTGTTATTTAATTGTCAATATTCGGTCTGCTTCTCCTCCATCTTCACTCCTCTTCTCCTTCTTCTGTGAACCTTCTCTCTCTAGACACTCACATTCATTCTTTGCTTCACTCTTTTAAAAATCACGAGATCCCCATCTCTTTCGCTTTTCCTTCCCATGCCTTTGTTCAGAGTATCCAATCCTCCTTTCATCTCCACTCTTCTTCCCCGTCTCCATTGACGACGCTAATACCAAGAAACCTCTATTAGAGTGTTCCTCTTCGATCATTCACTTGGTTCGTTTCTTCACCGGTTTTAAAAAAAAATGTCACATTCAGGTAAACCGGTTATTGAATCTAACAACCGTCTCCGTGATTCATTAACCTCCGACATCAATAAACCGGACTTTCGTGAGCTGGATCTCGGTTCGCCGGTTTCTCCGCTTCGTTCTCAGCCACGTGGACTCACTACAACCACAACCACTACAAGCAGCAGCAGCAGCTCTAGCTCTTCCGGATCTGTGACCGGTCGGATTAGACATGCTCCGGTTACCGGAAGATCCGGTTCGGTTACTGGTAGTCAATCCGGTTCGAGATCGGACTCGGTTACTTCAAACTCACAACAACCACTCATCTCCTCCTCCTCTGCTACTTCTCCGGCGAATGTACTTCCCACCGGAAACATTTGTCCCTCCGGTAAGATCCAAATCACCGGAATGACGCAAAGCCGGTCGAGAAGCGACGTTCTCGGATCCGGCACGGGAACGTACGGTCACGGAAGCATAATGCGAGGCGGAGGAGGAAGCAGTGTCTCTCCGGCGAAACCCATCTCCACCAGACAAGCACTGAGCTCGCCGGTTACTGTCGGTGGCTCCAGCAGAAGCAGTTCGGATCCAGAGGAAGTGAAGAGAGTAGGCAACGAGATGTACAAGAAAGGTCTGTTCAGTGAGGCTTTGAAGTTGTACGATAAAGCTATAGCTTTATCACCGATAAACGCTGCTTACCGGAGCAACCGTGCCGCCGCATTGACGGGTCTTGCTCGAATCGGTGAAGCTGTGAAGGAGTGTGAAGAAGCTTTGAGATTGGATCCAAACTATGGAAGAGCTCATCACCGTTTGGGTCTTTTGCTTATTAGGTAGTTTCTTGTCTGAAACTCAAAAGCTGTTTGCTGCTTTGTCTGAAACTTCATTGTTGTGTCTCGCTCGCAGATTAGGACAGGTTGATAGTGCGAGGAAGCATCTTTGTCTTCTTGGGAAACCATCAGATCCTATGGAGCTGCGGAAGCTTGAAGCAGTTGAGAAGCACATGAGCAAATGTGCAGATGCGAGGAAGCTCGGTGATTGGAAAGCTGCTTTGATGGAAGCAGATGCAGCTATTGTTTCTGGAGCTGACTTTTCTCCACATGTAAGAACTCAACTTAATGTCGGATTAGATAGAATCAGAACCGGAATCAAATGTTATGTCTTTGACTCTTAAAAATGCAGCTAGGTATGTGTAAAGTAGAAGCACTCTTGAAACTCCACCGCCTTGATGATGCACAATCAAATCTTCTAGAAGTTCCCAAAGCAGAGCCGTTTCCAGCACATTGCTCGTTCTCTGGCATAGCCTGTGAAGCTTATACGTACTTTGTCAAAGCTCAGATCGAGATGGCTCTAGGAAGGTTTGAAAACGCAGTGATGGCTGCTGAGAAAGCTAGCAAAATCGATCCACGGAGCAACGAAGTTGCCATGTTACACAATACTGTCACATTGGTTGCTAGAGCTCGTGTTCGTGGTAACGATCTTTATAAATCGGAAAGATACACGGAAGCAAGCTCAGCTTATGC
Organism: Brassica napus; assembly: GCF_020379485.1. Taxonomy (NCBI): domain Eukaryota; kingdom Viridiplantae; phylum Streptophyta; class Magnoliopsida; order Brassicales; family Brassicaceae; genus Brassica; species Brassica napus. The sequence continues at coordinate 4,010 of NW_026016631.1, read as the reverse complement.
AGAAGGCCTTAGGCTTGATCCGTGCAACGCTATTTTGTATTGCAACCGAGCTGCTTGTTGGTTTAAGCTTGGAATGTGGGAACGTTCGGTTGAAGATTGTAACCAAGCGCTGCGTTTCCAACCACGTTACACAAAGCCTCTTCTTAGGAGAGCTGCCTGTAATAACAAGGTACATAAGAAGCCGGTTCTTTCGATTAGTTTGGCTTGTAGTTTGTGCTTGAGGTTTTCTCTGTTGAACTGTAGATGGAGAGATGGGCAGCTGTAGTGAGTGATTACGAAGCGTTGAGGAAGGAACTACCTCATGACAAGGAAGTTGCTGAATCGTTGTTCCATGCTCAAGTGGCATTGAAGAAATCTCGTGGAGAAGAAGTTTTGAATATGGAGTTTGGTGGTGAAGTTGAGGAAGTTTATAGCCGTGAACAGTTTAAAGCTGCCATGAATCTACCAGGTAAAGAGACATGACATATAATTGTCTAGTTGTCAGTGATATATTTTCTTGATACCTTGTTATTGAACCCAGGAGTTTCGGTTATACATTTCTCGACGGTCTCTGATCATCAATGCAAGCAGTTATCTCCATTTGTAGACTCGCTATGTACTCGTTATCCTTCTATACACTTCCTCAAGGTAAAGTTACATTACTCAAAAAGTATTTCATAATAATTTAACTTAGGAAGCTATTGTCTCTAAACCTATCTTTTTTTGGTTAGGTGGACATCGATAAATGTCCTTCGATAGGTAATGCAGAGAACGTGAGGGTTGTACCAACAGTGAAGATATACAAGAACGGTACTCGGGTAAAGGAGATTGTTTGTCCAAGCAAAGAAGTATTGGAGTACTCTGTGAGGCACTATAGCGGTTAATACTAGAAAAAAAATCACTCTTCTAGGACTCCTCATTACCCTTATGAAACTTCTCAAATAATTCCACTTGACTTCTTAAGATGCTTCATTAGTGTAGAGTGTCAGCTCTTTATGATTTGTTCATTCATTCTCCCCTCTTTATTGCCCTGTGGATCTGTCTCTCTTCTCTTCTTTCCATTCATTTTTCTCTGCATAGGCTCCTTCGTCTAGTTTCACTTGTTTAGGTATTGAGAGATGATGCTAGTGGTTGGAGATTACTTTGTGTACATAAGAGAAGTTTGTATGTGACTGAGGAAAGGGGCTTTACTGTAACGGGCAAAAGAGGACTATTTGGATCCTTCATTTTTTTCCTTTTAGAGTTAAAGAATGTGAACCATCTTGTCATTTTAATTCTCATCTTTTTCACAACATTTTCATCAATAAATAACATAATTTTTATTCATTTTCTACAATTGCATTTTATTTTCGTACATTCTAACCACATTCATGAATAACTCCATCTAAAAATACTAGAATTTTGTATATAATCTAACTTTTGTAATTAAACACTATATTTGACTGTTATTATTAACTTTCAATTAAAGAAAGGGAGATAGGTGATTGATATAAAAGTTGGGTTTGTTATAATACTTTAGTCGTTACTGTACAGAAAAAGGAGAAACGGATTAATTAGAGACTGATTTTGTTTGTGCCACAAGCGACTATTGTTAATTATGTTAGTTGCCACTCTTTAAAGGGATTGAGAAGCAGAGAGAATCTAATAACTTATTGCAAAAATGAAAATAATTATTAGCATAACGCTCATAAATAAAGATAACCTTTTTTTGTTGACAATTTTCTCAAATAACTATTTTTAAGTTTTTAGCTGAAAAATAACCCTCAAAAATAAAATGATCAAAATATTTTTTTTATATTAAAAATTATATATATATATATATAAAATTTGAAATTCATCCCCAAACTTTTTACTCATTAATTCTAAATGCATTTTAATAAAATCTTTCTGATCATTTTTTTAATACTATTTTTGTAAAAATAAACTAAAAAGGTTATCAAATGAAGTTTTTTCTTTTTTTGAACAACTGAATATGAAGAAAAGTTATAAACTTTGCGGTCGTTTGGCCGGTGCTATACTGCCTCGGTTGTAGTCGGTGGTGCCTTGTACTCGTGGTTTATTGACACCTATTTATTCGTTGAATTTTTTTTTTTTCCAAATTGAAATTCATTCATAACTCAAGTACGACAGTTCAATACATAAGCTGGCATATACAAAACATCTCCAGAGACAAGAGTCCAAAGAACAGGCAGCTAGAATCCACACCGGAGTAGCTTTTGAAAACCAACTTAACAAAGCAAAGCAACAATACATAGCTACACAAAAGCATGCAACAAACCAGTGCAAAAGACCTCCAACCTAAATAGTAGGTAACAAGAATCTGGATATATCGATGCTGCACTCGGCACGCCACACGATACCATCCATATGTAGAACCCGAAGACCCCGTCACGCCTTCTCAACCCGGATCTATCGCTGCCTCCTATGGCCTGCCAAACGATACCATCCCCACTTCTCAAATTCGTTGAATTTTATACTAGTATTTTTCCTTTTGTCGATAATCATTTTCTTTGCCCTTCTTCAACTTTTAGCTAATATTTGAGTAATCATAAAAAAATAAATATTTCTGAATATCTTTTTCTACCTTTAAAATCAGTTGAGAGGCGCGTGACTGCCAGTCACCGACTTTTTCGAGTGTGAACTTTCTGACCTATGAGAGTTAAACTAAAAATGTACTTATTACGCATAAAGTACGTCTTTTAGTAAAAAACAGGTACACCGTACATGTACGCTATAAATTCCCGGCAATAAATACAGCCGTTGGGGCGTTACCGAATCGAAAAATGCAAGGAAGGCGTGTGTCTATAGAGTATAGACGAGACCTAAACACCGTGTCGTTTTCTTGGCACCACTTTCCTTTTTCAACGGCCTCTTTTAGCAAACATGTCTGCCGTTTTCGGGACCACATACGGCACTAAGTCGACATGTGTGAAAGTTGAGTAGACGACAAAGGACAAAGAAGCGTAATCGAAACAATCAAACCGAACCCAACGGAAGTATTACGAGGCAAAACTAAACCAAAATGGTTATTAATTATTATTTGAATCAAACCGAACCAAAATCAAAGCGCTTGGTTAAGACAAACAAACAAGCAAGAAAAGATTCTCTCCCGCTCTGTTTTGTTGCATCCGAGAAAAACAGAGCATGTGTTCATGATCTCGAAAGAGTTATTAGTACACAACGATCGACACTTTGACGGTGGATTACATAAAACAAATCAACAAAAACAACAGTGAGCACCATTCAGAACAAAAACAACAATGCTCTGTTTCAGAAATCAAGAATGCTCTGTTTCAGAAATCAAGAATGCTCTGTTTTTTCTTGTAACCTGGAGGACGAGTTTCTTGGTTTCTTCGAAGTTGGCTCTGAGTTTTTCACCAAACGGCCACAGCTCTTCAGAAACAAGAAGCCTATCGTACAAAGCAGCGATACCTGGATCACCTTTAGCGAACACCATTTCGATTAGATCAGTGGTGACTCTAAAGAAAGGCTAATGCTTGTACATATCCTGAAGCATGTGGAGGTTGTTGACGTCTTTCTCAACCACGTGCTTGATCGCTGCTCCGAATCAAAGCCATACACCATCAATCTTTTAACGTGTTGACATCACTAATCAAGATCAGTAAAAGGAGTATACGCCAACACCTTTAAAATCAACTCTGAGGTATACCAAATTCGAAGGTAAATAACACATGAGAGCTAAGGGGGGGAAGTTGGGGGTAGGGAAAAGGTGGCTTTTAAGGTTTAGCTCTCTGGTTGAACAAGAAAAAAATAAAACAACAAAATCTTTTTTTCTTTTTGTGTTTTTACTTGCACTGGTGTGTTTTTTTTTTTTTTCTTTAGGCCCTTTGTGTTTTTAAAACAAAAAACAAAAACAAAGGAAAAAAAGCAAACCCAAAACAAAAAAGAAAAAAAAAAAAAAAAAAAAAACCAAAAAGGTAATAAAAAAAGCGACCAAAAGGGAAAAAATAATGTATAATCAAGGAGAAAAAAAAAACCAAGAAAGAAAAAATGAAAGAAAAAAAAACATA
>NW_026016630.1:20000-24551 GCF_020379485.1 Brassica napus | reverse complement strand
TCAAGAAATCACCCGACCCGTACATCTGTAACGGTCACAATGGTATGTTGAAACTTGCTTGAACATGAATAACTCCCTTTGGTATTCTACGTACATTTTTACGTGAACCACTACGGTATTTTTACGTGAACCAATTCTTAATATAGGTTTTGCCATATTTTTTCATTTCACAAGAAATATATGGATATATCCATTTCATGTCAAAACGGACCTTTTTTTACTAGCTCCTTGGAAGTGCCTGTTTCCTTTAGTAAGATTATCCTTGTCTTTGTTTATGCCTCGGGTTGGAACAAATTACTATAATTCGTCCCCTCCTACGGATTAGCCGACACTTTTCACAAATTTTACGAACGGAAGCCCTTATTTTCATAGTTGTTATTCCTTAATTCTCTTAATATACTTATTGTTGGACGAAAAAAGGTTTCTTGATATTTTTGAATCTTGAATTGTATCTTCGTGAAAGGAATGTTGAATTTCAAAAAACCACTGACTTATTTGAATCCTTGTTATGGAGTCTAGAAAGTGGCTGTTCCCCGATTAACTTAATACCTAAGAACTTACTAAAATTTTTACCCCCCTTTTTCTCCTATAGGTATACCTATACAAAAATATGTCGAATCCTTTCAGAAGCATGACCTAAAATAAAAAAAATCTTTAGTATCTAAACAAAATCGAACCATACCGTTCGGAAGTGATTCATAAAGAAAACTTTCATTAATTCATTTTTTTCTTTAATTTCATTCGGGGTAAAAAATTCTAAACTTTTTTAGCAGGGGTGGTATTACACAACCCCCCCCCCTTTTTTTTCACAAATGCTAAGTTCCGGATATCCAATTTTGATATTAGAAGGATTACCATATATAACACAAAATTTCTCCGCCGATTCTTTTTAGTCGAGCTTCTCGATCTGTCATTATACCTTGAGAAGTTGAAAGGATTACAATTCCTATTCCGCCTAAAATTCGTGGAATTCGTTGAGAGTTAGAATAGATTCGTAGACCCGGTCGGCTTATTCTCTTTAAATTTAAAATCGTTTTATAGGATTCTTTCTTATTTCGTCTATGTCTTAGGGTTAAAATCAAAAAATATTGATTGTTTTCGCGATGTTTCCTTACGTTTTCGATAAAACCCTCTCGTAAAAGTATTTTAACAATGCTTTCGGTGATGTTAGTCGATCCTATCCGAACTGTTCCTTTTCTATTCATGTCAGCATTTCGTATAGAGGTTATTATATCAGCAATAGTGTCTTTCCCCATGATAAGTTAAAATTCCTTAATTGTTCTATAATTTTGATATAATCAACATGTTATTTTTCTTTTATTTATATAAAAATAGAGACGAATTATATATTAATATATGAATTCAATTATTAATATATAAAATTATTAAGGGTATATGCGTGATACACAATCTATTAATTATAATTAATTTGATTTCAATACCATTTTTTAATCCTATCCTATATTAACTATCGATATTTAGGTCTTATAATACTTCAGGAGCTAATGAAACTATTTTAGTAAAGTTTAATTGTCTCAATTCCCGTGGGATCGCCCCAAAAACGCGAGTTCCTTTTGGATTTCCTTCTTGATCAATGACAACTGCGGCATTGTCGTCATATCGTATTATCGTCCCATTCTTACGTTTGAGTTCTTTACAAGTACGTACAATTACAGCTCTGACCACTTCTGATCTTTCTAGAGTAGTATTTGGGATTGCTTCCTTGATTACAGCAACAATAACGTCACCAATATGAGCATAGCGGCGATTACTAGCTCCTATTATTCGAATACACATCAATTTTCGAGCCCCGCTGTTGTCTGCTACATTCAAATAGGTTTGTGGTTGAATCATATTTTTGTATCTCTTCTTTTAGTGCAAAGGACGAAGTAAAAAAAATATTGTTTGTCAAAAAAAACTTAGAATCTTTTTATCCTTAAATGTTATTTAGCTTTTTCATTCTATATTCCTATTCAGAAATAATGAATTGGGTTTTTATAGGCATTTTTGATGCCGCGATTGAAATAGCTTTTCTGGCTATATTTTCTGGTACACCACCCATTTCATAAAGGATTTTACCTGGTTTAACCACAGCTACCCAGTACTCTGGGGATCCTTTCCCAGAACCCATACGCGTTTCCGCGGGTCTTACTGTAACTGGCTTGTCTGGAAATATACGTACCCAAATTTTTCCACCACGTCGTATATTTCGTGTCATTGCTCGTCGCCCTGCTTCTATTTGTCTAGATGTAATCCAAGCGGGTTCAAGTGTTTGAAGAGCATATCTGCCAAAACAAATACGATTCCCACGAGAGGATATTCCTTTTAGTCTTCCTCGATGTTGTTTACGAAATTTGGTTCTTTTTGGGTTATAGTTGATGGGTTTTTTCTAAATGAGAAATTCCATCTCTACTGCAGAACTGGACGTGAGAGTTTCTTCTCATCCAGCTCCTCGCGAATAAAAGGATTAATTAAGATATAGATGTAGTTAATGATTAATCCTATTAATCATGGTTTTTTTTTTATTTCATCTTATCTCTTCTAAATTTGTGTATGTCTTTTTTGAAATAGAATCAAAGATCAATTTTATTTCGATTTATTTAAAAATAACGTAATATCATCATTACAAATGTAATTTTTATTAGAGTTAGAATATTATAACAAATCCTTATTTTTTTTTCATTGTTTTTTTCATCTTTTATTACTGTTTTTATTTGAAAAAAAAAAACCAATTTTTCGCCGGCGAATATTTACTCTTTCAATATCTATTTAAGTTTGCTGTTTATCCCCCGAGGTCTCAGAATCAAAATCAGAATAGATAATAAAGTTTCTGGTTTATTCCGCCATCCTGTCCAATGAATTACTAAGATTTCTTGTTCACTAGAATCCTATATATTCATGGGTTCCGTCGTTCCCATCGCTTCTTGATTAATCATTAGGCCTGAATTCTACAATGGAGCTTTTACATGAAATTTTGAATTTCTTTTTTTTTTGAGGCAATTTTCTCAGTTTTGATTGTCTCAAGGCTCTTAATTTTTTGTTTTCGGAACAGATTTATCTAATTATTATTATTTATCTAATTATTATGAATGAATCTGTATTGATGCTTTATTACATTGCTTTTCTTACAGTGACCTCATAGATTTTCCAAATTGGAATCATATATCATTAATATTCAATTTTTTCGCTCTTTCTTTCATCCTTCCATTTATCCGCATACTTTTTGATTACCTTTCATAACTTAATAATCATCTTTCTTTATTCTTTTTTTTTAGTCAGTTGCTCCAATGATATGATCAGCCTATCATATCTTGACTAATTTTTTGGATCCAGATAATGCGAAGCAATGAGTTGCTTAGGTTATTTATTAATGCTGTAGTTATTAGTTGGTAAGTTCTTTTTTTTTTTTATCGTAATCTAACCCTAAACCAACGAGTCACACACTAAGCATAGCAATTATATCAAAGGAGTTTTGATGGAAATGTTTATTCAACCTTATAGAATTGCTTATTTTTTTTTCTTAAACATAAAAAAGAAGACTACAAGTTTTTATTTTTATTTCTTTATAGTGTTATACTACATAGTTTTCGTTTTTTATCATTGGATAAAATGTAAAGACAAATAAAGTTTTTTTATTCTTCGTCTACGAATATCCAAATTTTTATTCCTAAAACCCCATAAATAGTTCGAACTGTATAGGAACAATAATCAATTTTAGCTTCAATTGTTTGTAAAGGAACTCTGCCTTCTCTGATCCATTCAACACGTGCAATTTCTTTTCCGTCGATACGTCCTGCAATTTGTACTTGAATTCCTTTTGTATTCGCCTGTTCAGTTAATTCAATAGCTTTTTTCATTGCTTTTCGAAAAGAAACGCGATTTTTTAATTGGCCAGCTATAAATTCTGCAAGAATATTAGGATGCCCATACGGATTGGAAATTCGGGTAATAGCAATGTTGAGTTTTCTATTGACACAATTAAGTTCTTTTTGAACATTCATCTGTAATTCTTCGATTCTTCGGGGTTTATCTTCAATTAATAATTTAGGAAATCCCATATAGATTATGATCTGAATGAGATCGATTCTTTTTTGAATTTCGATACGTGCAATTCCCTCCATACCAGAGGATATTCTTATATTTTTTTGGACATAATTTTTAATACAGTCTCGTATTTTTTTATCTTCTTCTAAACCTTCAGAATACTTTTTTGGTTGTGCAAACCAAATAGAATGATGACTTTGGGTTGTACCAAGTCTGAAACCAAGTGGATTTATTTTTTGTCCCATGGGCCTCCACTACTATATGTATCGTAACATGTTAGATTTATGTTTTCATTGCTGCATCCAGGTTTTTTTAAATACATTAAATATTCTTCATATTGTTGATATAAGGATATATCTTCCAATACGATAGTTATATGACAAGTGGATCTTTTTATTGGGTAACTCCGTCCTCGTGCCCGAGGTTTTAATTTTTTCACCGTATTTCCTTGATTCACTTCAGCTTTACTAATGACTAAATTGGTTTCTTTGAAACCCTTATTATGAC
>NW_026016630.1:5000-15000 GCF_020379485.1 Brassica napus | reverse complement strand
ACCTGATCGCAACTTCGAATATGGAATTCAAAGGGATCTAATAGGAAATGATACTCTGAATCATAGAACTATAATGAAAGATACGATCAACCAACATTTATCGAATTTGAAAAAGAGTCAGAAGAAATGGTTCGATCCTCTTATTTTTCTTTCTCGAACCGAGAGATCCATAAATCGGGATCCTAATGCATATAGATACAAATGGTCCAATGGGAGCAAGAATTTCCAGGAGCATTTGAAACATTTCGTTTCTGAGCGGAAGAGCCGTTTTCAAGTAGTGTTCGATCGATTATGTATTAATCAATATTCGATTGATTGGTCTGAGGTTATTGATAAAAAAGATTTGTCTAAGTCACTTCGTTTCTTTTTGTCCAAGTTACTTCGTTTTTTGTCCAAGTTACTTCTCTTTTTGTCTAACTCACTTCCTTTTTTCTTTGTGAGTTTCGAGAATATCCCCATTCATAGGTCTGAGATCCACATCTATGAATTGAAAGGTCCGAACGATCAACCCTGCAATCAGTTGTTAGAATCAATAGGTCTTCAAATCGTTCATTTTAAAAAATTGAAACCCTTTTTATTGGATGATCATAATACTTCTCAAAAATCGAAATTCTTGATCAATGGAGGAACAATATCACCATTTTTGTTCAATAAGATACCAAAGTGGATGATTGACTCATTCCATACTAGAAAGAATCGCAGGAAATCTTTTGATAACACGGATTCCTATTTCTCAATCGTATCCCACGATCAAGACAATTGGCTGAATCCCGTGAAACCATTTCAGAGAAGTTCATTGATATCTTCTTTTTCTAAAGCAAATCGACTTCGATTCTTGAATAATCCACATCACTTCTGCTTCTATTGTAACAAAAGATTCCCTTTTTATGTGGAAAAGGCCCGTCTCAATAATTCTGATTTTACGTATGGACAATTCCTCACTATCTTGTTCATTCACAACAAAATATTTTCTTCGTGTGGTGGTAAAAAAAAACATGCTTTTTTGGAGAGAGATACTATTTCACCTTCGTCAATCGAGTCACAGGTATCTAACATATTCATATCTAACGATTTTCCACAAAGTGGTGACGAAAGGTATAACTTGTACAAATCTTTCCATTTTCCAATTCGATCCGATCCATTAGTTCGTAGAGCTATTTACTCGATTGCAGACATTTCTGGAACACCTCTAATAGAGGGACAAAGAGTAAATTTGGAAAGAACGTATTGTCAAACTCTTTCAGATATGAATCTATCCGATTCAGAAGAGAAGAGCTTGCATCAGTATCTCAATTTCAATTCAAACGTGGGTTTGATTCACACTCCATGTTCTGAGAAATATTTACAGAGGAAAAAACGGAGTCTTTGCCTAAAAAAATGCGTTGACAAAGGGCAGATGGATAGAACCTTTCAACGAGATAGTGCTTTTTCAACTCTCTCAAAATGGAATCTATTCCAAACATATATGCCATGGTTCTTTACTTCGACAGGGTACAAATATCTAAATTTGATATTTTTAGATATTTTTTCAGACCTATTGCGGATACTAAGTAGCAGTCAAAAATTTGTATCCATTTTTCATGATATTATGTATGGATTAGATATATCATGGCGAATTCTTCAGAAAAAATTGTGTCTTCCACAAAGGAATCTGATAAGTGAGATTTCGAGTAAGTCTTTACATAATCTTCTTCTGTCCGAAGAAATGATTCATCGAAATAATGAGTCATCGTTGATATCGACACATCTGAGATCGCCAAATGTTCGTGAGGTCCTCTATTCAATCCTTTTCCTTCTTCTTGTTGCTGGATATATCGTTCGTACACATCTTCTCTTTGTTTCCCGAGCCTATAGTGAGTTACAGACAGAGTTCGAAAAGATCAAATCTTTGATGATTCCATCATACATGATTGAGTTGCGAAAACTTCTGGATAGGTATCCTACATCTGAACAGAATTCTTTCTGGTTAAAGAATCTTTTTCTAGTTGCTCTGGAACAATTAGGAGATTGTCTAGAAGAAATACGGGGTTCTGGCGGCAACATGCTATGGGGTGGTGATCCCGCTTATGGGGTCAAATCAATACGTTCTAAGAAGACAGATTTGAAAATAAACTTCATCGATATCATCGATCTCATAAGTATCATACCAAATCCCATCAATCGAATCACTTTTTCGAGAAATACGAGACATCTAAGTCATACAAGTAAAGACATCTATTCATTGATAAGAAAAAGAAAAAACGTGAGCGGTGATTGGATTGATGATAAAATAGAATCCTGGGTCGCGAACAGTGATTCGATTGATGATAAAGAAAGAGAATTCTTGGTTCAGTTCTCCACCTTAAGGGCAGAAAAAAGGATTGATCAAATTCTATTGAGTCTGACTCATAGTGATCATTTATCAAAGAATGACTCTGGTTATCAAATGATTGAACAACCGGGAACAATTTACTTACGATACTTAGTTGACATTCATAAAAAGTATCTAATGAATTATGAGTTCAATACATCCTGTTTAGCAGAAAGACGGATATTCCTTGCTCATTATCAGACAATCACTTATTCACAAACTTCGTGTGGGGCTAATAGTTTTCATTTCCCGTCTCATGGAAAACCCTTTTCGCTCCGCTTAGCCCTATCCCCCTCTAGGAGTATTTTAGTGATAGGTTCTATAGGAACCGGACGATCCTATTTGGTCAAATACCTAGCGACAAACTCCTATGTTCCTTTCATTACAGTATGTCTGAACAAGTTCCTGGATAACAAGCCGAAAGGTTTTTTCTTGATGATATCGATATTGATGATAGTGACGATATTGATGCTAGTAACGATATTGATCGTGAACTTGATACGGAGCTGGAGCTTCTAACTATGATGAATGCGCTAACTATGGATATGATGTCGGAAATAGACCGATTTTATATCACCCTTCAATTCGAATTAGCAAAAGCAATGTCTCCTTGCATAATATGGATTCCAAACATTCATGATCTTGATGTGAATGAGTCGAATTACTTAGCCCTCGGTCTCTTGGTGAACTCTCTCTCCAGGGATTGTGAAAGATGTTCGACTAGAAATAGTCTTGTTATTGCTTCGACTCATATTCCCCAAAAAGTGGATCCCGCTCTAATAGCCCCGAATAAATTAAATACATGCATTAAAATAAGAAGGCTTCTTATTCCACAACAACGAAAGCACTTTTTCACTCTTTCCTATACTAGGGGATTTCACTTGGAAAAGAAAATGTTCCATACTAATGGATTCGAGTCCATAACCATGGGTTCCAGTGCACGAGATCTTGTAGCACTTACCAATGAGGCCTTATCAATTAGTATTACACAGAAGAAATCAATTATAGACACTAATACAATTAGATCTGCTCTTCATAGACAAACTTGGGATTTGCGATCCCAGGTAAGATCGGTTCAGGATCATGGGATCCTTTTCTATCAGATAGGAAGGGTTGTTGCACAAAATGTACTTATAAGTAATTGCCCCATAGATCCTATATCTATCTATATGAAGAAGAAATCATGTAACGAAGGGGATTCTTATTTGTACAAATGGTACTTCGAACTTGGAACGAGCATGAAGAAATTCACGATACTTCTTTATCTTTTGAGTTGTTCTGCCGGATCGGTCGCTCAAGACCTTTGGTCTCTACCCGGACCCGATGAAAAAAATAGGATCACTTCTTATGGATTCATTGAGAATGATTCGTCATGTCATATAGGCCCGAGTCGGACATCTAATTGCTTAGATTTGAATTATCCTTATCCGGAGGATGCCTTATATATATATTAATATTATATCAAAAAGATGGACAATCAAACCTATTTCTCGATTCAATAGAAGTCCAACCAAAGAGGTGAATAGGGTCCCAAATAACGAGAGATATGTAAAAAGTAGGTCAGATTTCGCCTATTCTAATCCTAAATGGAATGTAACGACGTAGGGATCCTCTTAATAACATGGAATCAAAGATAGTGAATCGAATTCCCCCAAAATGGGAATGGATAACCTTTATGAACTTTAATTATAATCTGATGATCGAGTCGATTCCATGATTATAAGTTCATCCATACCGGACCAGACCGGAATAAGGTTAATACATCTCATTATGGAAGGGGTCATTCGAGCGTATCTAAATAATTACTATGTTTACATAGGGATCCCTACGTCGTTACATTCCATTTAGGATTAGTAATAGGCGAAATCTGACTACTTTTTACATATCTCTCGTTATTTGGGACCCTATTCACCTCTTTGGTTGGACTTCTATTGAATCGAGAAATAGGTTTGATTGTCCATCTTTTGATATAATATTAATATATATATAAGGCATCCTCCGGATAAGGATAATTCAAATCTCTAAGCAATTAGATGTCCGACTCGGGCCTATATGACATGACGAATCATTCTCAATGAATCCATAAGAAGTGATCCTATTTTTTTCATCGGGTCCGGGTAGAGACCAAAGGTCTTGAGCGACCGATCCGGCAGAACAACTCAAAAGATAAAGAAGTATCGTGAATTTCTTCATGCTCGTTCCAAGTTCGAAGTACCATTTGTACAAATAAGAATCCCCTTCGTTACATGATTTCTTCTTCATATAGATAGATATAGGATCTATGGGGCAATTACTTATAAGTACATTTTGTGCAACAACCCTTCCTATCTGATAGAAAAGGATCCCATGATCCTGAACCGATCTTACCTGGGATCGCAAATCCCAAGTTTGTCTATGAAGAGCAGATCTAATTGTATTAGTGTCTATAATTGATTTCTTCTGTGTAATACTAATTGATAAGGCCTCATTGGTAAGTGCTACAAGATCTCGTGCACTGGAACCCATGGTTATGGACTCGAATCCATTAGTATGGAACATTTTCTTTTCCAAGTGAAATCCCCTAGTATAGGAAAGAGTGAAAAAGTGCTTTCGTTGTTGTGGAATAAGAAGCCTTCTTATTTTAATGCATGTATTTAATTTATTCGGGGCTATTAGAGCGGGATCCACTTTTTGGGGAATATGAGTCGAAGCAATAACAAGACTATTTCTAGTCGAACATCTTTCACAATCCCTGGAGAGAGAGTTCACCAAGAGACCGAGGGCTAAGTAATTCGACTCATTCACATCAAGATCATGAATGTTTGGAATCCATATTATGCAAGGAGACATTGCTTTTGCTAATTCGAATTGAAGGGTGATATAAAATCGGTCTATTTCCGACATCATATCCATAGTTAGCGCATTCATCATAGTTAGAAGCTCCAGCTCCGTATCAAGTTCACGATCAATATCGTTACTAGCATCAATATCGTCACTATCATCAATATCGATATCATCAAGAAAAAAACCTTTCGGCTTGTTATCCAGGAACTTGTTCAGACATACTGTAATGAAAGGAACATAGGAGTTTGTCGCTAGGTATTTGACCAAATAGGATCGTCCGGTTCCTATAGAACCTATCACTAAAATACTCCTAGAGGGGATAGGGCTAAGCGGAGCGAAAAGGGTTTTCCATGAGACGGGAAATGAAAACTATTAGCCCCACACGAAGTTTGTGAATAAGTGATTGTCTGATAATGAGCAAGGAATATCCGTCTTTCTGCTAAACAGGATGTATTGAACTCATAATTCATTAGATACTTTTTATGAATGTCAACTAAGTATCGTAAGTAAATTGTTCCCGGTTGTTCAATCATTTGATAACCAGAGTCATTCTTTGATAAATGATCACTATGAGTCAGACTCAATAGAATTTGATCAATCCTTTTTTCTGCCCTTAAGGTGGAGAACTGAACCAAGAATTCTCTTTCTTTATCATCAATCGAATCACTGTTCGCGACCCAGGATTCTATTTTATCATCAATCCAATCACCGCTCACGTTTTTTCTTTTTCTTATCAATGAATAGATGTCTTTACTTGTATGACTTAGATGTCTCGTATTTCTCGAAAAAGTGATTCGATTGATGGGATTTGGTATGATACTTATGAGATCGATGATATCGATGAAGTTTATTTTCAAATCTGTCTTCTTAGAACGTATTGATTTGACCCCATAAGCGGGATCACCACCCCATAGCATGTTGCCGCCAGAACCCCGTATTTCTTCTAGACAATCTCCTAATTGTTCCAGAGCAACTAGAAAAAGATTCTTTAACCAGAAAGAATTCTGTTCAGATGTAGGATACCTATCCAGAAGTTTTCGCAACTCAATCATGTATGATGGAATCATCAAAGATTTGATCTTTTCGAACTCTGTCTGTAACTCACTATAGGCTCGGGAAACAAAGAGAAGATGTGTACGAACGATATATCCAGCAACAAGAAGAAGGAAAAGGATTGAATAGAGGACCTCACGAACATTTGGCGATCTCAGATGTGTCGATATCAACGATGACTCATTATTTCGATGAATCATTTCTTCGGACAGAAGAAGATTATGTAAAGACTTACTCGAAATCTCACTTATCAGATTCCTTTGTGGAAGACACAATTTTTTCTGAAGAATTCGCCATGATATATCTAATCCATACATAATATCATGAAAAATGGATACAAATTTTTGACTGCTACTTAGTATCCGCAATAGGTCTGAAAAAATATCTAAAAATATCAAATTTAGATATTTGTACCCTGTCGAAGTAAAGAACCATGGCATATATGTTTGGAATAGATTCCATTTTGAGAGAGTTGAAAAAGCACTATCTCGTTGAAAGGTTCTATCCATCTGCCCTTTGTCAACGCATTTTTTTAGGCAAAGACTCCGTTTTTCCTCTGTAAATATTTCTCAGAACATGGAGTGTGAATCAAACCCACGTTTGAATTGAAATTGAGATACTGATGCAAGCTCTTCTCTTCTGAATCGGATAGATTCATATCTGAAAGAGTTTGACAATACGTTCTTTCCAAATTTACTCTTTGTCCCTCTATTAGAGGTGTTCCAGAAATGTCTGCAATCGAGTAAATAGCTCTACGAACTAATGGATCGGATCGAATTGGAAAATGGAAAGATTTGTACAAGTTATACCTTTCGTCACCACTTTGTGGAAAATCGTTAGATATGAATATGTTAGATACCTGTGACTCGATTGACGAAGGTGAAATAGTATCTCTCTCCAAAAAAGCATGTTTTTTTTTACCACCACACGAAGAAAATATTTTGTTGTGAATGAACAAGATAGTGAGGAATTGTCCATACGTAAAATCAGAATTATTGAGACGGGCCTTTTCCACATAAAAAGGGAATCTTTTGTTACAATAGAAGCAGAAGTGATGTGGATTATTCAAGAATCGAAGTCGATTTGCTTTAGAAAAAGAAGATATCAATGAACTTCTCTGAAATGGTTTCACGGGATTCAGCAATTGTCTTGATCGTGGGATACGATTGAGAAATAGGAATCCGTGTTATCAAAAGATTTCCTGCGATTCTTTCTAGTATGGAATGAGTCAATCATCCACTTTGGTATCTTATTGAACAAAAATGGTGATATTGTTCCTCCATTGATCAAGAATTTCGATTTTTGAGAAGTATTATGATCATCCAATAAAAAGGGTTTCAATTTTTTAAAATGAACGATTTGAAGACCTATTGATTCTAACAACTGATTGCAGGGTTGATCGTTCGGACCTTTCAATTCATAGATGTGGATCTCAGACCTATGAATGGGGATATTCTCGAAACTCACAAAGAAAAAAAGGAAGTGAGTTAGACAAAAAGAGAAGTAACTTGGACAAAAAACGAAGTAACTTGGACAAAAAGAAACGAAGTGACTTAGACAAATCTTTTTTATCAATAACCTCAGACCAATCAATCGAATATTGATTAATACATAATCGATCGAACACTACTTGAAAACGGCTCTTCCGCTCAGAACGAAATGTTTCAAATGCTCCTGGAAATTCTTGCTCCCATTGGACCATTTGTATCTATATGCATTAGGATCCCGATTTATGGATCTCTCGGTTCGAGAAAGAAAAATAAGAGGATCGAACCATTTCTTCTGACTCTTTTTCAAATTCGATAAATGTTGGTTGATCGTATCTTTCATTATAGTTCTATGATTCAGAGTATCATTTCCTATTAGATCCCTTTGAATTCCATATTCGAAGTTGCGATCAGGTCTCTTCATTAAAAAGAATCGATTCAATACATTTCTTATGTACCCATAGGGACTATATTGGAATTGGATTTGAATCAGATTTCGGATCAATCTATATTGATTGACTGCCTCCATTATGTTGTTGCTAGCAAATACCACTCTTTTTGGTTTTGGATCTTCAAAAAATTCCCGCAGGAGATCCGGACCCAATTTTTTCTGATCCTTCGATAAAAAGATTCATTTTCTTCATAAAAAATAGGAGGTAGAACCAATAAAGATTTCTTTTTCAATTCATCCCTGGAGTTGAAAACCTCCTTCAAGAATTGTCTTTGATCCAATCCGTAGGAATCAATAGAAAAGGCAAATCCCTTATGATACACCAGATCCGGCTCGGTTATTGATAGAGTGAATAGATCTGCCATTTCTTGAAATCTCTCTTCTGACTCAAAATCGTGGCGTAACGTGTATCCCCCCCTCTTCCGTTCATGGAATAGATGAAATAATAAAAAAATGGATTTTTGTTCAAGAATGAAATCTTATTGGAACTGTCCATATCCAGTTCATCCTTCGGAACCGTATCACATCCCAGATCTGATGAAATAGGATGAATTGAGACGGTATTTTGTAAATACGTAATTATCTTGAATATATTAACTATTTCTTTATTTTCCGATCGCCTGGAAGGGACAAAAGAAACATCTTGTTCTTTCTTCAACAATTTCTGATCCCTAGTGGACCTCTCAGTAGGATTCGAACCCAGATGAAGTTCTGACCATCTGTCAGAGAAAAAAGAACGAATGGCTCTTGTAGAATTCCAAAAAAATTCTTCGCTTTCTTCCGGAAGCAGATGATTATTCATTCGCTTTTCACGTTCCGTGAATAGCCGGGGCATTGAGGAATATCCAGAAAGGTATTTAGGGAATCGGTCTGATTCTATCTCTCTTCCTTCCGTTTGAATAAAGGAAGGATCCCAAAGAATCGATCTTTCTTTTAGTTGTTGAATCTCTCTTTGATTGATCAATGTGTGATAGTGATATTCCGAATCCTCATTACTAATGGAATCGAAAGGATCTATGAATTGATCAGAAGATCCGTTCAATTGGCTAGAATCCGTTACTTGAACGAAACTAGATCTTGTAGAATCATATTGAATATTTGACGATACATTTCGTACCTTGCTAAAAAATCTATCCTTGTTTACCAACCACACATTGTCTAACCAAATCCAATTCTCTCTCGATATATTTTCCTCAAAAAATCCGATTCGTGCGGATTCTTCCCCCAACTAACGAAGAGATCTTGGTGGAATTGCCACATATGAAATTGAGCACAATTTTGCAAAGAAATAGCCCGCTTGTTTCTCGAGAAGAGATGGGAAACATGCTCAATATCATTTGATTGAATAGTTGACCCAGCTCCTTGTTGTTTGAAGAAACCCTCCACTTCAATTGGTATTTTTTCACGAAAAGCAAACATGAGATAACAAATCCAGTCTTTCACTAAGATTTCGAATAGCTGTCCCGAATTCAAGTTGATTATGTTTCGCCTCTTATTCGGAGAAAGACGATCAAACAATTCCCAATCATGGCCCTTGCGGATCGGATCATCCATATAATATACAAAAAGAAACTCCAGATATTTGATATCTTTCTCTTTAAATGAGATATCAATTCCAGCGACGGTTTCATTAGATATCTTACAACAAAAATCCCTCTTTTTTCCGATCCAGTTCCTCCACCACCGCGAACTCCAGTTAGATTCAGGCATGATACACTTTTTAGTTATTGGGAGAACCCGAGTACTCTCTTTCGGATCCCGGAAACAGCTCTCAGAGATCTTTTTTCCTTTTGTAAAATACAGGAGCGAAACAATCAACCTATTGATATTGGAAGA
>NW_026016630.1:0-2500 GCF_020379485.1 Brassica napus | reverse complement strand
CGGCCACATTAAAATTACCTTCTGGAGGGGTCCGTTTGATATCCAAAAACTGCTCAGCAACAGTCGGACAAGTGGGAAATGTTGGGGTTTAAACCAGAAAAGTTTGGGTAGAGCCGGATCGAAATGTTGGCTAGGTAAACGTCCTGTAGTAAGAGGAGTAGTTTATGAACCCTGTCGACCACCCCCATGGAGGTGGTGAAGGGAGGGCTCCAATTGGTAGAAAAAACCCGTAACCCCCTGGGGTTATCCTGCGCTTGGAAGAAGAACTAGATAGAAAAAGGAAAAATATAGTGAGACTTTGATTTTTCTTCGTCGCCGTAGTAAATAGGAGAGAAAATCGAATTTCTTTCTTCGTCTTTAAAAAAAATAGGAGTTAATTAACTGTGACACGTTCACTAAAAAAAAAATCCTTTTGTAGCAAAGCATTTATTAAGAAAATAGAGAAGCTTAATACAAAGGCGGAAAAAGAAAATCATAATAACTTGGTCCCGGGCATCTACTATTATACCCACAATGATTGGCCATACTATCGCTATACATAATGGAAGGAAACACTTACCCGTTTATATAATCGACCTTATGGTAGGACATAAATTGGGAGAATTTTCACCTACTATAAATTTAGAGGACACGCGAAAAATGATAATAGATCTCGTCGTTAATTAAATGAATTCAAAAAAATGAATAATGAATATAATTTTTTTTTTTAGTGAGAGGTAAACCTTATGATAAAGAAGAAAAAGAAGAAAATCATATACTTCCGTATATGCTTTAGGGCAATATATATCTATGTCTGCCCACAAAGCACGGAGAGTTATTGATCAGATCCGTGGACGTTCCTACGAAGAAGCACTTATGATATTAGAACTTATGCCGTATCGAGGATGTTATCCCATTTTTAATTAGTTTATTCTGCAGCAGCAAATGCTAGTCATAATAAGGGTTTCAAAGAAACCAATTTAGTCATTAGTAAAGCTGAAGTGAATCAAGGAAATACGGTGAAAAAATTAAAACCTCGGGCACGAGGACGGAGTTTACCCAATAAAAAGATCCACTTGTCATATAACTATCGTATTGGAAGATATCCTTATATCAACAATATGAAGAATATTTAATGTATTTAAAAAAACCTGGATGCAGCAATGGAAAAACAAATCTAACATGTTACGATACATATAGTAGTGGAGGCCCATGGGACAAAAAATAAATCCACTTGGTTTCAGACTTGGTACAACCCAAAGTCATCATTCTATTTGGTTTGCACAACCAAAAAAGTATCTGAAGGTTTAGAAGAAGATAAAAAAATACGAGACTGTATTAAAAAATTATGTCCAAAAAAATATAAGAAATCCTCTGGTATGGAGGGAATTGCACGTATCGAAATTCAAAAAAGAAATCGATCTCATTCAGATCATAATCTATATGGGATTTCCTAAATTATTAATTGAAGATAAAAAACCCCGAAGAATCGAAGAATTACAGATGAATGTTCAAAAAGAACTTAATTGTGTCAATAGAAAACTCAACATTGCTATTACCCGAATTCCAATCCGTATGGGCATCCTAATATTCTTGCAGAATTATAGCTGGCCAATTAAAAAAATCGCGTTTTCTTTCGAAAAGCAATGAAAAAAGCTATGAATTAACTGAACAGGCGAATACAAAAGGAATTCAAGTACAAATTGCAGGACGTATCGACGGAAAAGAAATGCACGTGTTGTGAATGGATCAGAGAAGGCAGAGTTCCTTTACAAACAATTGAAGCTAAAAATTGATTATTTTCCTATACAGTTCGAACTATTATGGGGGTTTTAGGAATAAAAATGGATATCGTAGACGAAGAATAAAAAAAACTTTATTTGTCTTTACATTTTATCCAATGATAAAAAACGAAAACTATGTAGTATAACACTATAAAGAAATAAAAAATAAAAACTTGTAGTAGTTTTTTTTATGTTTAAGAAAAAAAAAATAAGCAAGTCTATAAGGTTGAATAAAACATTTCCATCAAAACTCCTTTGATTATAATTGCTATGTAGTGTGTGACTCGTTGGTTTAGGGTTTAGATTACGATTTAAAAAAAAAAAAAGAAACTTACCCACTAATAACTACAGCATTAATAAATAATCCTAAGCAACTCATTGTTCGCATTATCTGGATCCAAAAAATTAGTCAAGATATGATAGGCTGATCATATCATTGGAGCAACCTGACTAAAAAAAAAGAATAAAGAAAGGATTATTAAGTTATGAAAGGTAATCACAAAAGTATGCGGATAAATGGAAGGATGATGAAAGAAAGAGCGAAAAAAATTGAATATTAATGATAATGATTCCAATTTGGAAAATCTATGAGGTCACTGTAAGAAAAGCAATGTAATAAAGCATCAATACAGATTCATTCATAATCATAATTAGATAAATAATAATAATTAGATAAATCTGTCCGAAAACAAAAAATTAAGAGCCTTGAGGACAATCAAAACTGAGAAAATTGCCTC
>NW_026016629.1:0-57145 GCF_020379485.1 Brassica napus | reverse complement strand
CTTCGTCGTTCCATAACACCAGGATGAATCACTTGTAAGAAGCTTGATTTGGATACATAAAGTTGGTTGAGAATCACCAGGAAGTTGAATAAAATCTCATAGGAGTTGGGATGAAGAAGTTATCCCACTTTCTAATCAGGTGATTCCAGTTTCCCCAGTTTGGGAATAGGACAGCTTCTTCGTCGTTCCAATAACACCAGGATGAATCACTTTGAAGAAGCTTGATTTGGATACTAAGTGTGGAGAATCACCAGGAAGTTGAATATCTCATAGGAGTTGGGATGAAGAAGTTATCCCACTTTCTAATCAGTGATTCCAGTTTCCCAGTTTGGGAATAGGACAGCTTCTTCGTCGTTCCAATCACACCAGGATGAATCACTTTGTAAGAAGCTTGATTTGGATACATAAAGTGGTGGAGAATCACCAGGAAGTTGAATAATCTCATAGGAGTGGGATGAAGAAGTTATCCCACTTTCTAATCAGGTGATTCCAGTTTCCCAGTTTGGGAATAGGACAGCTTCTTCGTCGTTCCAATCAAACCAGGATGAATCACTTTGTAAGAAGCTTGATTTGGATACATAAAGTGTTGGAGAATCACCAGGAAGTTGAATAAATCTCATAGGAGTTGGGATGAAGAAGTTATCCCACTTTCTAATCAGGTGATTCCAGTTTCCCAGTTTGGGAATAGGACAGCTTCTTCGTCGTTCCAATCAACCAGGATGAATCACTTTGTAAAAGCTTGATTTGGATACATAAAGTGGTGGAGAATCACCAGGAAGTTGAATTAATCTCATAGGAGTTGGGATGAAGAAGTTATCCCACTTTCTAATCAGGTGATTCCAGTTTCCCAGTTTGGGAATAGGACAGCTTCTTCGTCGTTCCAATAAACCAGGATGAATCACTTTGTAGAAGCTTGATTTGGATACATAAAGTGGTGGAGAATCACCAGGAAGTTGAATTAATCTCATAGGAGTTGGGATGAAGAAGTTATCCCACTTTCTAATCAGGTGATTCCAGTTTCCCAGTTTGGGAATAGGACAGCTTCTTCGTCGTTCCAATAACACCAGGATAATCACTTTGTAAGAAGCTTGATTTGGATACATAAAGTGGTGGAGAATCACCAGGAGTTGAATAAATCTCATAGGAGTTGGATGAAGAAGTTATCCCACTTTCTAATCAGGTGATTCCAGTTTCCCAGTTTGGGAATAGGACAGCTTCTTCTTCTTCGTCGTTCAATACACCAGGATGAATCACTTTGTAAAAGCTTGATTTGGATACATAAAGTGGTGGAGAACACCAGGAAGTTGAATAAATCTCATAGGAGTTGGGATGAAGAAGTTATCCCACTTTCTAATCAGGTGATTCCAGTTTCCCAGTTTGGGAATAGGACAGCTTCTTCGTCGTTCCAATCAACCAGGATGAATCACTTTGTAAGAAGCTTGATTTGGATACATAAAGTGGTGGAGAATCACCAGGAAGTTGAATAAATCTCATAGGTTGGGATGAAGAAGTTATCCCACTTTCTAATCAGGTGATTCCAGTTTCCCAGTTTGGGAATAGGACAGCTTCTTCGTCGTTCCAATAAAACCAGGATGAATCACTTTGTAAGAAGCTTGATTTGGATACATAAAGTGGTGGAGAATCACCAGGAAGTTGAATTAATCTCATAGGAGTTGGGATGAAGAAGTTATCCCACTTTCTAATCAGGTGATTCCAGTTTCCCAGTTTGGAATAGGACAGCTTCTTCGTCGTTCCAATCAAACCAGATGAATCACTCTTTGTAAGAAGCTTGATTTGGATACATAAGTGTTGGAGAATCACCAGGAGTTGAATAAATCTCATAGGAGTTGGGATGAAGAAGTTATCCCACTTTCTAATCAGGTGATTCCAGTTTCCCAGTTTGGGAATAGGACAGCTTCTTCGTCGTTCCAATCAAACCAGGATGAATCACTTTGTAAGAAGCTTGATTTGGATACATAAGTGTTGGAGAATCACCAGGAAGTTGAATAAATCTCATAGGAGTTGGGATGAAGAAGTTATCCCACTTTCTAATCAGGTGATTCCAGTTTCCCAGTTTGGGAATAGGACAGCTTCTTCGTCGTTCCAATCAAACCAGGATAATCACTCTGTAAGAAGCTTGATTTGGATACATAAAGTGTTGGAGAATCACCAGGAAGTTGAATAAATCTCATAGGAGTTGGGATGAAGAAGTTATCCCACTTTCTAATCAGGTGATTCCAGTTTCCCAGTTTGGGAATAGGACAGCTTCTTCGCGTTCCAATAAACCAGGATGAATCACTTTGTAAAAGCTTGATTTGGATACATAAAGTGGTTGAGAATCACCAGGAAGTTGAATAAATCTCATAGGAGTTGGGATGAAGAAGTTATCCCACTTTCTAATCAGGTGATTCCAGTTTCCCAGTTTGGGAATAGGACAGCTTCTTCGTCGTTCCAATAACACCAGGATGAATCACTTTGTAAGAAGCTTGATTTGGATACATAAAGTGGTGGAGAATCACCAGGAAGTTGAATAAATCTCATAGGAGTTGGGATGAAGAAGTTATCCCACTTTCTAATCAGGTGATTCCAGTTTCCCAGTTTGGGAATAGGACAGCTTCTTCGTCGTTCCAATCAAACCAGGATGAATCACTTTGTAAAAAGCTTGATTTGGATACATAAAGTGGTGGAGAATCACCAGGAAGTTGAATTAATCTCATAGGAGTTGGGATGAAGAAGTTATCCCACTTTCTAATCAGGTGATTCCAGTTTCCCAGTTTGGGAATAGGACAGCTTCTTCGTCGTTCCAATAACACCAGGATGAATCACTTTGTAAGAAGCTTGATTTGGATACATAAAGTGTTGGAGAATCACCAGGAAGTTGAATAAATCTCATAGGAGTTGGGATGAAGAAGTTATCCCACTTTCTAATCAGGTGATTCCAGTTTCCCAGTTTGGGAATAGGACAGCTTCTTCGTCGTTCCAATAACACCAGGATGAATCACTTTGTAAGAAGCTTGATTTGGATACATAAAGTGGTGGAGAATCACCAGGAAGTTGAATAAATCTCATAGGAGTTGGGATGAAGAAGTTATCCCACTTTCTAATCAGGTGATTCCAGTTTCCCAGTTTGGGAATAGGACAGCTTCTTCGTCGTTCCAATCAAACCAGGATGAATCACTTTGTAAGAAGCTTGATTTGGATACATAAAGTGGTGGAGAATCACCAGGAAGTTGAATAATCTCATAGGAGTTGGGATGAAGAAGTTATCCCACTTTCTAATCAGGTGATTCCAGTTTCCCAGTTTGGGAATAGGACAGCTTCTTCGTCGTTCCAATCAAACCAGGATGAATCACTTTGTAAGAAGCTTGATTTGGATACATAAAGTGGTGGAGAATCACCAGGAAGTTGAATAAATCTCATAGGAGTTGGGATGAAGAAGTTATCCCACTTTCTAATCAGGTGATTCCAGTTTCCCAGTTTGGGAATAGGACAGCTTCTTCGTCGTTCCAATAAACCAGGATGAATCACTTTGTAAGAAGCTTGATTTGGATACATAAAGTGGTGGAGAATCACCAGGAAGTTGAATAAATCTCATAGGAGTTGGGATGAAGAAGTTATCCCACTTTCTAATCAGGTGATTCCAGTTTCCCAGTTTGGGAATAGGACAGCTTCTTCGTCGTTCCAATAACACCAGGATGAATCACTTTGTAAGAAGCTTGATTTGGATACATAAAGTGGTGGAGAATCACCAGGAAGTTGAATAAATCTCATAGGAGTTGGGATGAAGAAGTTATCCCACTTTCTAATCAGGTGATTCCAGTTTCCCAGTTTGGGAATAGGACAGCTTCTTCGTCGTTCCAATCAAACCAGGATGAATCACTTTGTAAGAAGCTTGATTTGGATACATAAAGTGTTGGAGAATCACCAGGAAGTTGAATAAATCTCATAGGAGTTGGGATGAAGAAGTTATCCCACTTTCTAATCAGGTGATTCCAGTTTCCCAGTTTGGGAATAGGACAGCTTCTTCGTCGTTCCAATAACACCAGGATGAATCACTTTGTAAGAAGCTTGATTTGGATACATAAAGTGGTGGAGAATCACCAGGAAGTTGAATTAATCTCATAGGAGTTGGGATGAAGAAGTTATCCCACTTTCTAATCAGGTGATTCCAGTTTCCCAGTTTGGGAATAGGACAGCTTCTTCGTCGTTCCAATCAAACCAGGATGAATCACTTTGTAAGAAGCTTGATTTGGATACATAAAGTGTTGGAGAATCACCAGGAAGTTGAATAAATCTCATAGGAGTTGGGATGAAGAAGTTATCCCACTTTCTAATCAGGTGATTCCAGTTTCCCAGTTTGGGAATAGGACAGCTTCTTCGTCGTTCCAATCAAACCAGGATGAATCACTCTGTAAGAAGCTTGATTTGGATACATAAAGTGTGGAGAATCACCAGGAAGTTGAATAAATCTCATAGGAGTTGGGATGAAGAAGTTATCCCACTTTCTAATCAGGTGATTCCAGTTTCCCAGTTTGGGAATAGGACAGCTTCTTCGTCGTTCCAATCAAACCAGGATGAATCACTTTGTAAGAAGCTTGATTTGGATACATAAAGTGTTGGAGAATCACCAGGAAGTTGAATAAATCTCATAGGAGTTGGGATGAAGAAGTTATCCCACTTTCTAATCAGGTGATTCCAGTTTCCCAGTTTGGGAATAGGACAGCTTCTTCGTCGTTCCAATAACACCAGGATGAATCACTTTGTAAAAGCTTGATTTGGATACATAAAGTGGTGGAGAATCACCAGGAAGTTGAATAAATCTCATAGGAGTTGGGATGAAGAAGTTATCCCACTTTCTAATCAGGTGATTCCAGTTTCCCAGTTTGGGAATAGGACAGCTTCTTCGTCGTTCCAATAAACCAGGATGAATCACTTTGTAAGAAGCTTGATTTGGATACATAAAGTGGTGGAGAATCACCAGGAAGTTGAATAAATCTCATAGGAGTTGGGATGAAGAAGTTATCCCACTTTCTAATCAGGTGATTCCAGTTTCCCAGTTTGGGAATAGGACAGCTTCTTCGTCGTTCCAATCAAACCAGGATGAATCACTTTGTAAGAAGCTTGATTTGGATACATAAAGTGGTGGAGAATCACCAGGAAGTTGAATAATCTCATAGGAGTTGGGATGAAGAAGTTATCCCACTTTCTAATCAGGTGATTCCAGTTTCCCAGTTTGGGAATAGGACAGCTTCTTCGTCGTTCCAATAACACCAGGATGAATCACTTTGTAAGAAGCTTGATTTGGATACATAAAGTGTGGAGAATCACCAGGAAGTTGAATAAATCTCATAGGAGTTGGGATGAAGAAGTTATCCCACTTTCTAATCAGGTGATTCCAGTTTCCCAGTTTGGGAATAGGACAGCTTCTTCGTCGTTCCAATAACACCAGGATGAATCACTTTGTAAGAAGCTTGATTTGGATACATAAAGTGGTGGAGAATCACCAGGAAGTTGAATAAATCTCATAGGAGTTGGGATGAAGAAGTTATCCCACTTTCTAATCAGGTGATTCCAGTTTCCCAGTTTGGGAATAGGACAGCTTCTTCGTCGTTCCAATCAAACCAGGATGAATCACTTTGTAAGAAGCTTGATTTGGATACATAAAGTGGTGGAGAATCACCAGGAAGTTGAATAATCTCATAGGAGTTGGGATGAAGAAGTTATCCCACTTTCTAATCAGGTGATTCCAGTTTCCCAGTTTGGGAATAGGACAGCTTCTTCGTCGTTCCAATCAAACCAGGATGAATCACTTTGTAAGAAGCTTGATTTGGATACATAAAGTGGTGGAGAATCACCAGGAAGTTGAATAAATCTCATAGGAGTTGGGATGAAGAAGTTATCCCACTTTCTAATCAGGTGATTCCAGTTTCCCAGTTTGGGAATAGGACAGCTTCTTCGTCGTTCCAATAACACCAGGATGAATCACTTTGTAAGAAGCTTGATTTGGATACATAAAGTGGTGGAGAATCACCAGGAAGTTGAATAATCTCATAGGAGTTGGGATGAAGAAGTTATCCCACTTTCTAATCA
This sequence comes from Brassica napus, assembly GCF_020379485.1. Classification (NCBI taxonomy): domain Eukaryota; kingdom Viridiplantae; phylum Streptophyta; class Magnoliopsida; order Brassicales; family Brassicaceae; genus Brassica; species Brassica napus. The sequence goes on along the minus strand of NW_026016629.1, from coordinate 51,055 downwards.
GGTGATTCCAGTTTCCCAGTTTGGGAATAGGACAGCTTCTTCGTCGTTCCAATAACACCAGGATGAATCACTTTGTAAGAAGCTTGATTTGGATACATAAAGTGGTGGAGAATCACCAGGAAGTTGAATAAATCTCATAGGAGTTGGGATGAAGAAGTTATCCCACTTTCTAATCAGGTGATTCCAGTTTCCCAGTTTGGGAATAGGACAGCTTCTTCGTCGTTCCAATCAAACCAGGATGAATCACTTTGTAAAAGCTTGATTTGGATACATAAAGTGGTGGAGAATCACCAGGAAGTTGAATTAATCTCATAGGAGTTGGGATGAAGAAGTTATCCCACTTTCTAATCAGGTGATTCCAGTTTCCCAGTTTGGGAATAGGACAGCTTCTTCGTCGTTCCAATAAACCAGGATGAATCACTTTGTAAGAAGCTTGATTTGGATACATAAAGTGGTGGAGAATCACCAGGAAGTTGAATTAATCTCATAGGAGTTGGGATGAAGAAGTTATCCCACTTTCTAATCAGGTGATTCCAGTTTCCCAGTTTGGGAATAGGACAGCTTCTTCGTCGTTCCAATAAACCAGGATGAATCACTTTGTAAGAAGCTTGATTTGGATACATAAAGTGGTGGAGAATCACCAGGAAGTTGAATAAATCTCATAGGAGTTGGGATGAAGAAGTTATCCCACTTTCTAATCAGGTGATTCCAGTTTCCCAGTTTGGGAATAGGACAGCTTCTTCGTCGTTCCAATAACACCAGGATGAATCACTTTGTAAGAAGCTTGATTTGGATACATAAAGTGGTGGAGAATCACCAGGAAGTTGAATAAATCTCATAGGAGTTGGGATGAAGAAGTTATCCCACTTTCTAATCAGGTGATTCCAGTTTCCCAGTTTGGGAATAGGACAGCTTCTTCGTCGTTCCAATCAAACCAGGATGAATCACTTTGTAAGAAGCTTGATTTGGATACATAAAGTGTTGGAGAATCACCAGGAAGTTGAATAAATCTCATAGGAGTTGGGATGAAGAAGTTATCCCACTTTCTAATCAGGTGATTCCAGTTTCCCAGTTTGGGAATAGGACAGCTTCTTCGTCGTTCCAATAACACCAGGATGAATCACTTTGTAAGAAGCTTGATTTGGATACATAAAGTGGTGGAGAATCACCAGGAAGTTGAATTAATCTCATAGGAGTTGGGATGAAGAAGTTATCCCACTTTCTAATCAGGTGATTCCAGTTTCCCAGTTTGGGAATAGGACAGCTTCTTCGTCGTTCCAATCAAACCAGGATGAATCACTTTGTAAGAAGCTTGATTTGGATACATAAAGTGTTGGAGAATCACCAGGAAGTTGAATAAATCTCATAGGAGTTGGGATGAAGAAGTTATCCCACTTTCTAATCAGGTGATTCCAGTTTCCCAGTTTGGGAATAGGACAGCTTCTTCGTCGTTCCAATCAAACCAGGATGAATCACTTTGTAAGAAGCTTGATTTGGATACATAAAGTGTGGAGAATCACCAGGAAGTTGAATAAATCTCATAAGAGTTGGGATGAAGAAGTTATCCCACTTTCTAATCAGGTGATTCCAGTTTCCCAGTTTGGGAATAGGACAGCTTCTTCGGCGTTCCAATCAAACCAGGATGAATCACTTTGTAAGAAGCTTGATTTGGATACATAAAGTGGTGGAGAATCACCAGGAAGTTGAATAAATCTCATAGGAGTTGGGATGAAGAAGTTATCCCACTTTCTAATCAGGTGATTCCAGTTTCCCAGTTTGGGAATAGGACAGCTTCTTCGTCGTTCCAATAACACCAGGATGAATCACTTTGTAAGAAGCTTGATTTGGATACATAAAGTGGTTGAGAAACACCAGGAAGTTGAATAAATCTCATAGGAGTTGGGATGAAGAAGTTATCCCACTTTCTAATCAGGTGATTCCAGTTTCCCAGTTTGGGAATAGGACAGCTTCTTCGTCGTTCCAATAAACCAGGATGAATCACTTTGTAAGAAGCTTGATTTGGATACATAAAGTGGTGGAGAATCACCAGGAAGTTGAATAAATCTCATAGGAGTTGGGATGAAGAAGTTATCCCACTTTCTAATCAGGTGATTCCAGTTTCCCAGTTTGGGAATAGGACAGCTTCTTCGTCGTTCCAATCAAACCAGGATGAATCACTTTGTAAAAAGCTTGATTTGGATACATAAAGTGGTGGAGAATCACCAGGAAGTTGAATAAATCTCATAGGAGTTGGGATGAAGAAGTTATCCCACTTTCTAATCAGGTGATTCCAGTTTCCCAGTTTGGGAATAGGACAGCTTCTTCGTCGTTCCAATAACACCAGGATGAATCACTTTGTAAGAAGCTTGATTTGGATACATAAAGTGGTGGAGAATCACCAGGAAGTTGAATTAATCTCATAGGAGTTGGGATGAAGAAGTTATCCCACTTTCTAATCAGGTGATTCCAGTTTCCCAGTTTGGGAATAGGACAGCTTCTTCGTCGTTCCAATCAAACCAGGATGAATCACTTTGTAAGAAGCTTGATTTGGATACATAAAGTGGTGGAGAATCACCAGGAAGTTGAATAAATCTCATAGGAGTTGGGATGAAGAAGTTATCCCACTTTCTAATCAGGTGATTCCAGTTTCCCAGTTTGGGAATAGGACAGCTTCTTCGTCGTTCCAATAACACCAGGATGAATCACTTTGTAAGAAGCTTGATTTGGATACATAAAGTGGTGGAGAATCACCAGGAAGTTGAATAAATCTCATAGGAGTTGGGATGAAGAAGTTATCCCACTTTCTAATCAGGTGATTCCAGTTTCCCAGTTTGGGAATAGGACAGCTTCTTCGTCGTTCCAATAACACCAGGATGAATCACTTTGTAAGAAGCTTGATTTGGATACATAAAGTGTTGGAGAATCACCAGGAAGTTGAATAAATCTCATAGGAGTTGGGATGAAGAAGTTATCCCACTTTCTAATCAGGTGATTCCAGTTTCCCAGTTTGGGAATAGGACAGCTTCTTCGTCGTTCCAATCAAACCAGGATAATCACTCTGTAAGAAGCTTGATTTGGATACATAAAGTGGTGGAGAATCACCAGGAAGTTGAATAAATCTCATAGGAGTTGGGATGAAGAAGTTATCCCACTTTCTAATCAGGTGATTCCAGTTTCCCAGTTTGGGAATAGGACATCTTCTTCTTCGTTCCAATAACACCACGATGAATCACTTTGTAAAAAGCTTGATTTGGATACATAAAGTGGTGGAGAAACACCAGGAAGTTGAATAAATCTCATAGGAGTTGGGATGAAGAAGTTATCCCACTTTCTAATCAGGTGATTCCAGTTTCCCAGTTTGGGAATAGGACAGCTTCTTCGTCGTTCCAATAACACCAGGATGAATCACTTATGAGATTTGAGAGCTCTGGCTGTGTATGTGTATGAGAAGCCATTAGAGGCAAGGAATAAGGTCTTGAACTAGTTGAATAAGAGGTCTGATGAAACTAGTATGAACTTGAATCAGAAACAAAGAGACTTAGAGAGATTAAGAGATTAGAGACTAAGAAAGGGGTAGATTAAGGGAATCTGATCAAGAACACACTTTTATAATTATGAAGGAGATGGGGAAACCCCCATACTCTCTTAAGAGTTTACAATCGACCATACATCAGTTTATATATGTTTTCACACTCTGAAACTCATAAACCTAAATCTGATGGCTCTAAATGACTTTGGGAAATGGATGGCTTGGATGTAGCTTTGGATCTGGTCAAGGTAGACTGAATGGTGATTGGTTCTCCCTTGCTGGCGCCTGATTGCTTTACTTAAAGCTCCATGTATCTTCCCTCTCCTTTGGCCAGATACATGACTTCTTCTTTGCCTTTACTTTACAGCTCATGCCAGCTTGCTTATTTGAATTTGAACAAGCTGTATGGATAAGGTTTCTTATCCATAAACGGTCAAGAGAGCTCAGCACCTTCCTGGTTACTTCCTAAAGCATCTCGGACAGCATATGCCTTTAGGATCTTTGCTCTCTTGCCCTAAGCCTTCTTCATGCCTTGCATCACAAGTCTTCATCAGCTGAGTGTACGGATTAGGGTTGCTTCTCTCACATCGCGCCCTATCTTTGCACAACTCCAAAACATCCCAAGACTTGATAGAAACTCTTTTGGATCAGCCATGTCCTTCCCGGGCCGTACCATCCGTACATGGCCGTACATGGCTGTCCCTATCTTTGCACCATCTACCTTTCTCTCCTTAACTCATCCAAAGACTACTCCACTTCTATCTGAACTCTTCTTAGCCATTGTCCCAACCTTATATCAGCTTCTCATCACTTCTGAAGCTTCATAGAACTCTTCTTAAGATCTTCAAGGGCTTGCCCCTATTTATGCACAAGCTCCATTCTTCTCTTCAGTTCAACACTCCCCCTCAAGCTTGACTTTAGTTGATCCTAAGTCAAGCTTGGAACCCTGAAGAACTTCCTCATTAAAAACCTCACCAAGGAAAACCCTTTGGGACAAAACCTTGATGAGGGAAAAAGAGTAAAGTCTCCAAGGCCTAGGGATTGGCCAGTGAGTCTTTGTGCCTTACCAACAATGTAAGGGACACAAAGACTCTGGATCATGGCCTCTACAATCACCCCACGCCTTGTACTCTCCTTACTGCCTAATCTTGGTCTCTCCCCCTTTCACCTAACCTCTTGTTAGGTTGAAGTGCTCGGACACACCAGATCAGCCTCTTCTTGGAGATACAACTTCTCTTACTGAGTCTTGGCTGCTTCTTCTTCTTCTAGAGTCGCCACCTTACTCTCTTGGATCATGTAAGCTTCAACACTCCCCCTCAAGCTTGAGACTCTCACAGGAACAAGCTTGAATGGATTGCTTCATGATCCTCACACACACACCATTGCCGCTTCTCTTCTGATCTTGCCATCTTCATGGAATGCTTGTGGAAGCTTCAGCTATCTCTCCAATCACTTCACACTAGAAGCCGCCTTGATAGAGTTGCCTTCATCTTCTCACAGCCAAGAGTACTCTGTCTTAGTTTGAGTACTCTCTTGAATAGACTCGCCACAGCCTAAGCCCGGATGGCTCCTTCTTCAGATGCTTGCAATGGACTTCTTGGATCGCTTGGAAGCTCACTAAACTCCCCTCCTCAAGCTTGGATTGAGTATAGGTCCAAGCTTGCAAGTGAGCTTCAGTGAGACTTCACACCAGTGGCGCATCACCACTTCTTTCTCAACTCTCCATTGCTCCACACAATGGGCAAAGTCTTCCTCTTTCAACTCGGATGGATGGTGAACCAAGAACACCTCTTGTGAACCTGAAACATCACTCAAACTCCAGCAAAGATAAGACACAAGTGCATTGGGTCAACCCTTGATGCATCATCAAGTTTGAACACCAATGTCTTTAAGCAATGCAACAGATTAAACTAGACATTTTCAAGTTCTAATCTTTGCAAGCAAACTCTCTAAGCACTAGCATGATCCTAACAGATTCAATACAAGCTACTTAGGCAATTTTTAAAGCTTCTTTACTCAGCATTTAGACATGAATCTAATGCTTCAATGTAAGACAGCCATTTGACAGTATGCACTAACCTTAATCAGTTTTAATTCATGAATGCAACAATACAATCCATCACACATTCATTTATAACTTAGGCTAAGCATTACTATCATCACTTAACATCAGACAATGCATTACTTTCAATCTGTTTTCAGTTCATGAGCTTCAAACAATATCATTTCACATTTAGCAAACTCATTACTTAACAGGAGCAAGCATTTTACTCTTTAAACACTAAACAAGCCTTTAAAGCATCCTGGGACAGATTCAACTAATTATATTTAGCAATCACATTATCCTCAGGTTTAACAATCACTACACATCACAATACACAACTCATCTTATCATCTGCTCATCATTAAGAAGGTTTTAAGAATCGTTTACCACAAGGAACCAGATTGGTTCCTTAACCTTTCATGAAACCGGCCATGCTTTGTTGGACTTGAGAGTGTGGATCGTCACCCACCTCCTTCACCTTCAGTTCATGGCCTCCATCTTGTACCATCAGCTTCAAAGACCCCTCCTTTCTTCATCTCCACTAGGCGCCAAGCTCTTGACACCATCTTCTTTGGAACCGGATGTGTTCTTCTCTTGGACAAGGCGCCTTGGTACAAGGATAGCTAGGCCTTGTCCATACACCTCTGCTTCCAAGGAGAATCACCATCAGGACAGGAAGAGAACAGGATGAGGAACCATGAGAACTCGCCAAGCTTCAGTCTTCTTCTTCATAAGGAGCTGAACCGGATGGAGAGAGCTTCAATGGTTTGGATTTGAGCTGAGGAGAGAGCAGTGTGTTTGCGGAAGCTTCAGCTCAGGTTCTGATGAACCTGGCTCTGATACCATATGAGATTTGAGAGCTCTGGCTGTGTATGTGTATGAGAAGCCATTAGAGGCAAAGAATAAGGTCTTGAACTAGTTGAATAAGAGGTCTGATGAAACTAGTATGAACTTGAATCAGAAACAAAGAGACTTAGAGAGATTAAGAGATTAGAGACTAAGAAAGGGGTAGATTAAGGGAATCTGATCAAGAACACACTTTTATAATTATGAAGGAGTTGGGGAAATCCCCCATACTCTCTTAAGAGTTTACAATCGACCATACATCAGTTTATATATGTTTTCACACTCTGAAACTCATAAACCTAAATCTGATGGCTCTAAATGACTTTGGGAAATGGATGGCTTGGATGTAGCTTTGGATCTGGTCAAGGTAGACTGAATGGTGATTGGTTCTCCCTTGCTGGCGCCTGATTGCTTTTCTTAAAGCTCCATGTATCTTCCCTCTCCTTTGGCCAGATACATGACTTCTTCTTTGCCTTTACTTTACAGCTCATGCCAGCTTGCTTATTTGAATTTGAACAAGCTGTATGGATAAGGTTTCTTATCCATAAACGGTCAAGAGAGCTCAGCACCTTCCTGGTTACTTCCTAAAGCATCTCGGACAGCATATGCCTTTAGGATCTTTGCTCTCTTGCCCTAAGCCTTCTTCATGCCTTGCATCACAAGTCTTCATCAGCTGACTGTACGGATTAGGGTTGCTTCTCTCACATCGTGCCCTATCTTTGCACAACTCCAAAACATCCCAAGACTTGATAGAAACTCTTTTGGATCAGCCATGTCCTTCCCGGGCCGTACCATCCGTACATGGCCGTACATGGCTGTCCCTATCTTTGCACCATCTACCTTTCTCTCCTTAACTCATCCAAAGACTACTCCACTTCTATCTGAACTCTTCTTAGCCTTTATCCCAACCTTATATCAGCTTCTCATCACTTCTGAAGCTTCATAGAACTCTTCTTAAGATCTTCAAGAGCTTGCCCCTATTTATGCACAAGCTCCATTCTTCTCTTCAGTTCAACATCACTTTGTAAGAAGCTTGATTTGGATACATAAAGTGGTGGAGAATCACCAGGAAGTTGAATAAATCTCATAGGAGTTGGGATGAAGAAGTTATCCCACTTTCTAATCAGGTGATTCCAGTTTCCCAGTTTGGGAATAGGACAGCTTCTTCGGCGTTCCAATTAAACCAGGATGAATCACTTTGTAAAAAGCTTGATTTGGATACATAAAGTGGTGGAGAATCACCAGGAAGTTGAATTAATCTCATAGGAGTTGGGATGAAGAAGTTATCCCACTTTCTAATCAGGTGATTCCAGTTTCCCAGTTTGGGAATAGGACAGCTTCTTCGTCGTTCCAATAACACCAGGATGAATCACTCGGTAAGAAGCTTGATTTGGATACATAAAGTGGTGGAGAATCACCAGGAAGTTGAATTAATCTCATAGGAGTTGGGATGAAGAAGTTATCCCACTTTCTAATCAGGTGATTCCAGTTTCCCAGTTTGGGAATAGGACAGCTTCTTCGTCGTTCCAATAACACCAGGATGAATCACTTTGTAAGAAGCTTGATTTGGATACATAAAGTGGTGGAGAATCACCAGGAAGTTGAATTAATCTCATAGGAGTTGGGATGAAGAAGTTATCCCACTTTCTAATCAGGTGATTCCAGTTTCCCAGTTTGGGAATAGGACATCTTCTTCGTCGTTCCAATAACACCAGGATGAATCACTTTGTAAAAGCTTGATTTGGATACATAAAGTGGTGGTGAAGATCAGGAAGTTGAATAAATCTCATAGGAGTTGGGATGAAGAAGTTATCCCACTTTCTAATCAGGTGATTCCAGTTTCCCAGTTTGGGAATAGGACAGCTTCTTTGTCGTTCCAATAACACCAGGATGAATCACTTTGTAAGAAGCTTGATTTGGATACATAAAGTGGTGGAGAATCACCAGGAAGTTGAATAAATCTCATAGGAGTTGGGATGAAGAAGTTATCCCACTTTTAATCAGGTGATTCCAGTTTTCCAGTTTGGGAATAGGACAGCTTCTTCGTCGTTCCAATCAAACCAGGATGAATCACTTTGTAAGAAGCTTGATTTGGATACATAAAGTGGTGGAGAATCACCAGGAAGTTGAATTAATCTCATAGGAGTTGGGATGAAGAAGTTATCCCACTTTCTAATCAGGTGATTCGAGTTTCCCAGTTTGGGAATAGGACAGCTTCTTCGTCGTTCCAATCAAACCAGGATGAATCACTTTGTAAGAAGCTTGATTTGGATACATAAAGTGTTGGAGAATCACCAGGAAGTTGAATAAATCTCATAGGAGTTGGGATGAAGAAGTCATCCCACTTTCTAATCAGGTGATTCCAGTTTCCCAGTTTGGGAATAGGACAGCTTCTTCGTCGTTCCAATAAACCAGGATGAATCACTTTGTAAGAAGCTTGATTTGGATACATAAAGTGGTGGAGAATCACCAGGAAGTTGAATTAATCTCATAGGAGTTAGGATGAAGAAGTTATCCCACTTTCTAATCAGGTGATTCCAGTTTCCCAGTTTGGGAATAGGACAGCTTCTTCGTCGTTCCAATAACACCAGGATGAATCACTTTGTAAGAAGCTTGATTTGGATACATAAAGTGGTGGAGAATCACCAGGAAGTTGAATAAATCTCATAGGAGTTGGGATGAAGAAGTTATCCCACTTTCTAATCAGGTGATTCCAGTTTCCCAGTTTGGGAATAGGACAGCTTCTTCGGCGTTCCAATCAAACCAGGATGAATCACTTTGTAAAAAGCTTGATTTGGATACATAAAGTGGTGGAGAATCACCAGGAAGTTGAATTAATCTCATAGGAGTTGGGATGAAGAAGTTATCCCACTTTCTTATCGCTTTTAGGATTGAGTAGAGTAATCTGAGTGAATAAGAAAGACTAGAAGTGATTTAGAAGAGATTTGAGTATGAAATGAGATTAAGAGTCTAGTATAGAACCATTGAGAGACTAAAAGACTAAGAGAGAGTCATAACTTGCTTGATTATATTAATGAGAGAGTTTACATATTTATATGAAGAGAGAGCTTAGGGTTTTCGTAAACAAGAGGATAAGATAAGCATGTGGAGTCAAGGCTTAATTCAAAACCATCCAATGAGGTGATCAATCCGTGTGAAGCATCTTTAGCTGGCTGCTTCCTTTTGCTTTCACTTTCCAGCTGTGACAGCCTGTCCAAGACTCTCCCTTATCCTTTCAACGGTCTGATCCATCCCACAAAGGCTAAGGTAACTTCTCCTCTTTACCTAAGTAACTCGGGTAACTCAAGGTAAGGTTTGGTTGAGCTTTGGTCGATCCCATCTTGTACGGTCATGTACGGCCTTGTACGGCCTTGTACGGACTGGTTGATCTCAAAGCTCCCAAACCTTCCTAGCCTTCCTTATCCTCATTCTACTCAAGCCTCATCTCCCTTCTTCACTTAACTCTCCTCATCTTAACACTCCCCCTCAAGCTTAGCTTTGTGAAAGTCTAAGCTTGGACAGCCATGAGATCTTCCTCATTAAAAACCTCACTAAGGAAAACCCATTGGGACAAAACCTTAATGAGGGAAAAAGAGTAAAGATCTCACAGCTAAGGGGATCAGCTCCTTCTCTTCCCAAGATCTATGAGTCCCAATCTAATGTGAATGGACTCCATAGTCTTTTGTCTTGCAGCCTTGGTGAACACATCAGCCAACTGATCTTCACTTCTCGTATAGCAAGGTAAGATCACTCCAAGCACAATCATCTGTCTCACCTTGTGGCAATCAACCTCAATGTGCTTGGTTCTCTCATGGAACACCGAGTTGGATGCAATGTGAATGGCAGCTTGATTGTCACAATGCATTGTCATTGGAGTGGCTTGATCAATCTCCAAGTGCTTCAAGATGCCTTTGATCCATACCAACTCGTTTGTAAGCTTCAGCATGGCTCTATACTCAGCTTCAGCACTTGAGCATGACACTACCTTCTGCTTCTTGCTCTTCCAAGTTACCAAGTTGCCTCCAATGAATGTGCAATAGCCGGTTGTTGATCTCCTGTCAGCTCTATCTCCTGCCCAATCAGCATCACAATAGCCCACCACTTCTGAGCTTCCATTGCACCCCATCCATACTCCTTGATCCGGCGAGCCATTTAGATACATTAGCAGTCTCTCCACCATACGCCAATGATGTTCCTTGGGAAGCTGCATGTGTTGACTCACCTGATTCACAGCAAAACATATATCAGGTCTTGTGATGGTAAGATAAATCAATTTGCCAACAAGTTTTCTATAGAGTTTAGGATCATGAAATGGCTTGCTGTCTTCAATCTCCCCCTCTCTTGGTACTTTGTAGCCATCCTCCATTGGCATCCTTGCTGTCTTGCCTCCATAAGCACCTGCACCTTTCAAAAGATCAAGTGTATACTTCCTTTGGGACATGAACAAACCTTCCTTGGATCTACAAATCTCAATTCCAAGAAAGTATTTCATTTCTCCCAAGTCTTTGATTTCAAACATAGACTTTAGAAACTCCTTGGTTGCTTTGATACCTTCCTTATCACTCCCTGTGATAATGATATCATCCACATACACAAGGAGAGCAACCATACCTGAGGGAGTAGTGAGGGTAAAGAGAGTATGGTCCAATTCTGACTTCTTAAAGCCTCGGCCGTTCAGAGTTGTGCTCAACTTGTTGTACCAAGCTCTTGGTGATTGCTTCAACCCATAGATAGCCTTCTTTAGTCTCAGTACATTCCCTCTCTTCACTAGATGTTCAAGACCTGGTGGAGGATACATGTAGACTTCATCCTCAAGTTCTCCTTGTAAGAATGCATTCTTCACATCCATTTGCCACAATCCCCATCCAAGGTTAACCGCCAAGCTTAGACAATCCTAATGGTGTGTAACTTGGCTACTGGTGCAAATGTCTCAATGTAATCCTCTCCATATGTTTGAGTGAACCCTCTTGCTACTAATCTAGTCTTCTTCCTCTCAATCTGCCCATCAGCCTTGTATTTGATTGTGAAGATCCATCTACTAGATACTGCCTTCTTCCCTTTTGGTAGTTCACTCTCATACCATGTATCATTCTTTATCATAGCTCCTGCCTCAGCTCCTACTGATTCCTTCCATTCCTTATCTTCCATTGCCTCTTCATAGCTTCTTGGAATGTGATTCTCATCTAAGTTTACCATGAATGCACAATGTGCTTCTGGATATTGAGCAAAAGAACACACGGCCTGAGTAGGATGCTTCACAGCTTGGGCATTGTAGTACACTCTTGTGTTTACCCAACTGGAAGGATCCTTTCTCAGCCTTGTACTCCTTCTCAACACTGGCCCTTCTTGCGCCATCTCTTGTTCTTCTTCTTCTTGTGGCAACACACTTGTTTCAGATCTTTCCTCTCCTAGCTGACTTGCTTCAGCTCCCTCTTCCCTTAGCTGACTCTCTTCAGCTTCTTCTTGTTGATCATTTGATTCCACAGCTTGATCATGAGAACCAGAACTCTCTTCTCTACTTGTCTCTTCACGGTTTTGAGTTCTTGTTTCATTCCCCCCCTCATGGTCAAGATTGGAAGTCTGATGATCCGGTACTGGAGTAGTGCTTCTCCCACCTTGATTCATGTTGATTCCAAGACCCTCTAGGATAATCCTCAAGGTTTCAGCTCTATCAGAAGTAAGATCTTTCAAATCTTCTTGAATCTGCTCCTCATAGTATCCTTTTTCTTCAACAAACTTCACTTCTCTAGATACTAACACTCTCCTTGTGTTAGGATCATAGCACTTGTATCCTTTCTGACTTGATGAATATCCAATAAACATTGCCTTTGAACTCTTAGCTTCTAGCTTGTTTCTTATCTCTCCAGGCACCATCACAAAACACAAACATCCAAAGATCTTCATATGCTCTAGAGATGGCTTGTACTGATTCAGTACCTCAAATGGTGATTGTCCTTGAAGGATCAGAGTTGGTGTCCTGTTGATGAGATAACAAGCCGTAGCAACTGCATCACTCCAAAACTTCTTAGGCACGTTGGATTGAAACATCATGGACCTGGCTACTTCCATCAAATGCCTGTTCTTCCTCTCAGCCACACCATTCTGTTGTGGGGTATAGGGACAGCTTGTCTGATGAAGGATTCCATGCTGAGATAGGTGTAGCTTGAATGCTTGTCCCGTGTACTCTCCTCCATTATCTGACCTGAAAATCTTTATCTTGGCATTGTAATGGTTAGTCACATAGGATTGAAAGTTTTTAAATGCATCAAGTACCCTATCTTTGGTTGGAATTAAGGTTAACCAGGTGTATTTGGATTTTTCATCAATGAAAGTTACATAATACTTATGGTTTTCTCTAGATAGGCAAGGTGCAGTCCAAACATCAGAATGAATAAGATCAAAACATTTTTCATAAACAGTAGTAGACTTGGTAAAGACAGTTCTACAATGCTTGCCTAAAATGCAAGCTTCACAATCATTATTCTCAAAGGAAACACCTGGCAACATCAGTTTTAAAGCCTTATTATGAGGGTGTCCTAATCTAGCATGCCACAATGCATTTTTACTTAAACTAGAACCAGAAACAGAAGTAAACGAGCAGCTATATCTAGAAACAGGAGTGAGATCTTCAAGTAAATATAGCTCTCCTTTAGTCACTCCCTTTCCAATCATCTTGCTGCTTTTAATATCCTGAAACTTCACATCATTAGGACTGAATATAACATTGCATTGCAAATCAGTAGCACATTTCTTAACAGATAACAAGTTTGAAGTAAATTCAGGCATATAAAAAGCTTTAGTTTCCTTATCAAACAGTTTAAGACTTCCTATTCCTCTAATAGGAATCTTATCTCCATTAGCAATCATCACATTTCCATTCATTGGTACAATGTTTTTAATCAAGTTAGTGTCACTTATCATATGATGAGATGCACCTGAATCAATCACTAATGGCTTAATGTCATGAGAACTAGCAATATGCGCAAGGATACTAGATGGTTTGAATGCATGATCATTTCTAGCAAAGTTTGCAATCCTAGATTGATTTACCATTTCTATCAAGCTCTCATGCATCCTATCAGTTCTAGTTAGATTCTTATAGTTCTCTACCACCCTAGCACCAAAGAATACCCAAAGATGTTACCATTCTCCTTGAACAACTTAATGAGAGCATCAAGGTCGGATCTCCTTAGATACTCTTGATCATTGTTCCCACGGTTGCTTGGTGCCCCGGTGTAGGCTACAAGAGACTTCCCATCACCTGCCTCACGCCCATCTATCTCCTTTCCTTTGCTTGTACCAGCTCCACCCGTTCCATCTGATGCATTAGCCCTTGCCTCACGGTCCTTCATGAACTTTGCCGGCTTGAGGTGTGGGTGAAGGATCCAGCATTGGCTCTTCTTGTGGCCATGCTTCTTGCAGTGATCACAGTTCCCATTGAACCTCCTCTCCTCAAACTTCCCATGCGCAGCAGCCTTGTTTGCTTGCGGAGCTTCACTCCCCTCCTCTTGAGTTGCTTGACTTGCAAGGGAAAGGTCTCCTTTCTTTGCAAACAGCCCAATGGAGCCTTGCTCCTTCTGAATCCGCGCACACACATCCTCAAGGTCAGGTAGAGTGTCCTCCCTAAGCAGGTGCTGGATGAGACCGTTGTAAGCCGGGTTCAGCGTGAGGAGTAGCCCAAAGACCTTGTCTTGCTCTCTCCTCTTGTTAAGCTCATCAGCATCCGTTGTGCTTGGCCTAAGCATCTCCATCTCGGACCAGAGGCTCCTGAATCTCCCTAGATGCTTGGTGAACTCCATGTCTTCTTGTACAAGGTTGTTGATAGCTTGCTTCACTTCAAACACTCGGCTTAGGTTTGAAGTGTTGCCATACACCTTCTTCAAGGTATCCCACAGCTCTTTAGCAGACTCACAGTAGCTGTATGCATCCAGAATAGCCGGCTCAAGGGACGCATGAAGCACAGACATCACCAACATGTCCTCTTGATGCCACTTCTCTTCTGCCTTGCTTGCGGCTTCATCTTCAGCCTCTCCTTGAGTGATGAGCTTTGGAGCTTCTCCTGGCGTGATGTGCTTCCAAAGCCCCTTGCTTCCCACTGTGGTTCTCACCATCCGAGACCACACCAAGTAGTTGTTTCCCTTGAAACAAACCGCCACCTTCATGTTCATGTTCATCCCACTCTCCATGTTGAATGTAGAACCCTTTAGACTTCAATAACTTTCTCTTGAGGTAACTGTCTTGAGCGAACACTAGCAGCTTCACCTTTTACCCACACAGCTTCAATAACACCTCAAACAACCAATAGAACTCAGAAAGACTACCCAGAACCGCTTAAGAACACAAGAACACCAAACTGTTTCTTCAAAGCTTCAATCTTGAATCTTCAAAGAACCCAACGAAACCAAGTTTCCTAGTAACCTGGCTCTGATACCATATCACTTTTAGGATTGAGTAGAGTAATCTGAGTGAATAAGAAAGACTAGAAGTGATTTAGAAGAGATTTGAGTATGAAATGAGATTAAGAGTCTAGTATAGAACCATTGAGAGACTAAAAGACTAAGAGAGACTCATAACTTGCTTGATTTATTAATGAGAGAGTTTACATATTTATATGAAGAGAGAGCTTAGGGTTTTCGTAAACAAGAGGATAAGATAAGCATGTGGAGTCAAGGCTTAATTCAAAACCATCCAATGAGGTGATCAATCCGTGTGAAGCATCTTTAGCTGGCTGCTTCCTTTTGCTTTCACTTTCCAGCTGTGACAGCCTGTCCAAGACTCTCCCTTATCCTTTTCAACGGTCTGATCCATCCCACAAAGGCTAAGGTAACTTCTCCTCTTTACCTAAGTAACTCGGGTAACTCAAGGTAAGGTTTGGTTGAGCTTTGGTCGATCCCATCTTGTACGGTCATGTACGGCCTTGTACGGCCTTGTACGGACTGGTTGATCTCAAAGCTCCCAAACCTTCCTAGCCTTCCTTATCCTCATTCTACTCAAGCCTCATCTCCCATCTTCACTTAACTCTCCTCATCTTAACATTTCTAATCAGGTGATTCCAGTTTCCCAGTTTGGGAATAGGACAGCTTCTTCGTCGTTCCAATAACACCAGGATGAATCACTTTGTAAGAAGCTTGATTTGGATACATAAAGTGGTGGAGAATCACCAGGAAGTTGAATAAATCTCATAGGAGTTGGGATGAAGAAGTTATCCCACTTTCTAATCAGGTGATTCCAGTTTCCCAGTTTGGGAATAGGACAGCTTCTTCGTCGTTCCAATCAAACCAGGATGAATCACTTTGTAAAAGCTTGATTTGGATACATAAAGTGGTGGAGAATCACCAGGAAGTTGAATTAATCTCATAGGAGTTGGGATGAAGAAGTTATCCCACTTTCTAATCAGGTGATTCCAGTTTCCCAGTTTGGGAATAGGACAGCTTCTTCGTCGTTCCAATAACACCAGGATGAATCACTTTGTAAGAAGCTTGATTTGGATACATAAAGTGGTGGAGAATCACCAGGAAGTTGAATTAATCTCATAGGAGTTGGGATGAAGAAGTTATCCCACTTTCTAATCAGGTGATTCCAGTTTCCCAGTTTGGGAATAGGACAGCTTCTTCGTCGTTCCAATAACACCAGGATGAATCACTTTGTAAGAAGCTTGATTTGGATACATAAAGTGGTGGAGAATCACCAGGAAGTTGAATAAATCTCATAGGAGTTGGGATGAAGAAGTTATCCCACTTTCTAATCAGGTGATTCCAGTTTCCCAGTTTGGGAATAGGACAGCTTCTTCGTCGTTCCAATAACACCAGGATGAATCACTTTGTAAGAAGCTTGATTTGGATACATAAAGTGGTGGAGAATCACCAGGAAGTTGAATAAATCTCATAGGAGTTGGGATGAAGAAGTTATCCCACTTTCTAATCAGGTGATTCCAGTTTCCCAGTTTGGGAATAGGACAGCTTCTTCGTCGTTCCAATCAAACCAGGATGAATCACTTTGTAAGAAGCTTGATTTGGATACATAAAGTGTTGGAGAATCACCAGGAAGTTGAATAAATCTCATAGGAGTTGGGATGAAGAAGTTATCCCACTTTCTAATCAGGTGATTCCAGTTTCCCAGTTTGGGAATAGGACAGCTTCTTCGTCGTTCCAATAAACCAGGATGAATCACTTTGTAAGAAGCTTGATTTGGATACATAAAGTGGTGGAGAATCACCAGGAAGTTGAATTAATCTCATAGGAGTTGGGATGAAGAAGTTATCCCACTTTCTAATCAGGTGATTCCAGTTTCCCAGTTTGGGAATAGGACAGCTTCTTCGTCGTTCCAATCAAACCAGGATGAATCACTTTGTAAGAAGCTTGATTTGGATACATAAAGTGGTGGAGAATCACCAGGAAGTTGAATTAATCTCATAGGAGTTGGGATGAAGAAGTTATCCCACTTTCTAATCAGGTGATTCCAGTTTCCCAGTTTGGGAATAGGACAGCTTCTTCGTCGTTCCAATCAAACCAGGATGAATCACTTTGTAAGAAGCTTGATTTGGATACATAAAGTGTTGGAGAATCACCAGGAAGTTGAATAAATCTCATAGGAGTTGGGATGAAGAAGTTATCCCACTTTCTAATCAGGTGATTCCAGTTTCCCAGTTTGGGAATAGGACAGCTTCTTCGTCGTTCCAATAACACCAGGATGAATCACTTTGTAAGAAGCTTGATTTGGATACATAAAGTGGTGGAGAATCACCAGGAAGTTGAATTAATCTCATAGGAGTTGGGATGAAGAAGTTATCCCACTTTCTAATCAGGTGATTCCAGTTTCCCAGTTTGGGAATAGGACAGCTTCTTCGTCGTTCCAATAACACCAGGATGAATCACTTTGTAAGAAGCTTGATTTGGATACATAAAGTGGTGGAGAATCACCAGGAAGTTGAATAAATCTCATAGGAGTTGGGATGAAGAAGTTATCCCACTTTCTAATCAGGTGATTCCAGTTTCCCAGTTTGGGAATAGGACAGCTTCTTCGTCGTTCCAATCAAACCAGGATGAATCACTTTGTAAGAAGCTTGATTTGGATACATAAAGTGGTGGAGAATCACCAGGAAGTTGAATAAATCTCATAGGAGTTGGGATGAAGAAGTTATCCCACTTTCTAATCAGGTGATTCCAGTTTCCCAGTTTGGGAATAGGACAGCTTCTTCGTCGTTCCAATCAAACCAGGATGAATCACTTTGTAAGAAGCTTGATTTGGATACATAAAGTGGTGGAGAATCACCAGGAAGTTGAATTAATCTCATAGGAGTTGGGATGAAGAAGTTATCCCACTTTCTAATCAGGTGATTCCAGTTTCCCAGTTTGGGAATAGGACAGCTTCTTCGTCGTTCCAATAACACCAGGATGAATCACTTTGTAAGAAGCTTGATTTGGATACATAAAGTGGTGGAGAATCACCAGGAAGTTGAATTAATCTCATAGGAGTTGGGATGAAGAAGTTATCCCACTTTCTAATCAGGTGATTCCAGTTTCCCAGTTTGGGAATAGGACAGCTTCTTCGTCGTTCCAATAACACCAGGATGAATCACTTTGTAAGAAGCTTGATTTGGATACATAAAGTGGTGGAGAAACACCAGGAAGTTGAATAAATCTCATAGGAGTTGGGATGAAGAAGTTATCCCACTTTCTAATCAGGTGATTCCAGTTTCCCAGTTTGGGAATAGGACAGCTTCTTCGTCGTTCCAATAACACCAGGATGAATCACTTTGTAAGAAGCTTGATTTGGATACATAAAGTGGTGGAGAAACACCAGGAAGTTGAATAAATCTCATAGGAGTTGGGATGAAGAAGTTATCCCACTTTCTAATCAGGTGATTCCAGTTTCCCAGTTTGGGAATAGGACAGCTTCTTCGTCGTTCCAATCAAACCAGGATGAATCACTTTGTAAGAAGCTTGATTTGGATACATAAAGTGTTGGAGAATCACCAGGAAGTTGAATAAATCTCATAGGAGTTGGGATGAAGAAGTTATCCCACTTTCTAATCAGGTGATTCCAGTTTCCCAGTTTGGGAATAGGACAGCTTCTTCGTCGTTCCAATAACACCAGGATGAATCACTTTGTAAGAAGCTTGATTTGGATACATAAAGTGGTGGAGAATCACCAGGAAGTTGAATTAATCTCATAGGAGTTGGGATGAAGAAGTTATCCCACTTTCTAATCAGGTGATTCCAGTTTCCCAGTTTGGGAATAGGACAGCTTCTTCGTCGTTCCAATCAAACCAGGATGAATCACTTTGTAAGAAGCTTGATTTGGATACATAAAGTGGTGGAGAATCACCAGGAAGTTGAATTAATCTCATAGGAGTTGGGATGAAGAAGTTATCCCACTTTCTAATCAGGTGATTCCAGTTTCCCAGTTTGGGAATAGGACAGCTTCTTCGTCGTTCCAATCAAACCAGGATGAATCACTTTGTAAGAAGCTTGATTTGGATACATAAAGTGTTGGAGAATCACCAGGAAGTTGAATAAATCTCATAGGAGTTGGGATGAAGAAGTTATCCCACTTTCTAATCAGGTGATTCCAGTTTCCCAGTTTGGGAATAGGACAGCTTCTTCGTCGTTCCAATAACACCAGGATGAATCACTTTGTAAGAAGCTTGATTTGGATACATAAAGTGGTGGAGAATCACCAGGAAGTTGAATTAATCTCATAGGAGTTGGGATGAAGAAGTTATCCCACTTTCTAATCAGGTGATTCCAGTTTCCCAGTTTGGGAATAGGACAGCTTCTTCGTCGTTCCAATAACACCAGGATGAATCACTTTGTAAGAAGCTTGATTTGGATACATAAAGTGGTGGAGAATCACCAGGAAGTTGAATAAATCTCATAGGAGTTGGGATGAAGAAGTTATCCCACTTTCTAATCAGGTGATTCCAGTTTCCCAGTTTGGGAATAGGACAGCTTCTTCGTCGTTCCAATCAAACCAGGATGAATCACTTTGTAAGAAGCTTGATTTGGATACATAAAGTGGTGGAGAATCACCAGGAAGTTGAATTAATCTCATAGGAGTTGGGATGAAGAAGTTATCCCACTTTCTAATCAGGTGATTCCAGTTTCCCAGTTTGGGAATAGGACAGCTTCTTCGTCGTTCCAATAACACCAGGATGAATCACTTTGTAAGAAGCTTGATTTGGATACATAAAGTGGTGGAGAATCACCAGGAAGTTGAATTAATCTCATAGGAGTTGGGATGAAGAAGTTATCCCACTTTCTAATCAGGTGATTCCAGTTTCCCAGTTTGGGAATAGGACAGCTTCTTCGTCGTTCCAATAACACCAGGATGAATCACTTTGTAAGAAGCTTGATTTGGATACATAAAGTGGTGGAGAATCACCAGGAAGTTGAATAAATCTCATAGGAGTTGGGATGAAGAAGTTATCCCACTTTCTAATCAGGTGATTCCAGTTTCCCAGTTTGGGAATAGGACAGCTTCTTCGTCGTTCCAATAACACCAGGATGAATCACTTTGTAAGAAGCTTGATTTGGATACATAAAGTGGTGGAGAAACCAGGAAGTTGAATAAATCTCATAGGAGTTGGGATGAAGAAGTTATCCCACTTTCTAATCAGGTGATTCCAGTTTCCCAGTTTGGGAATAGGACAGCTTCTTCGTCGTTCCAATCAAACCAGGATGAATCACTTTGTAAGAAGCTTGATTTGGATACATAAAGTGTTGGAGAATCACCAGGAAGTTGAATAAATCTCATAGGAGTTGGGATGAAGAAGTTATCCCACTTTCTAATCAGGTGATTCCAGTTTCCCAGTTTGGGAATAGGACAGCTTCTTCGTCGTTCCAATAACACCAGGATGAATCACTTTGTAAGAAGCTTGATTTGGATACATAAAGTGGTGGAGAATCACCAGGAAGTTGAATTAATCTCATAGGAGTTGGGATGAAGAAATTATCCCACTTTCTAATCAGGTGATTCCAGTTTCCCAGTTTGGGAATAGGACAGCTTCTTCGTCGTTCCAATCAAACCAGGATGAATCACTTTGCAAGAAGCTTGATTTGGATACATAAAGTGTTGGAGAATCACCAGGAAGTTGAATAAATCTCATAGGAGTTGGGATGAAGAAGTTATCCCACTTTCTAATCAGGTGATTCCAGTTTCCCAGTTTGGGAATAGGACAGCTTCTTCGTCGTTCCAATCAAACCAGGATGAATCACTCTGTAAGAAGCTTGATTTGGATACATAAAGTGTTGGAGAATCACCAGGAAGTTGAATAAATCTCATAGAGTTGGGATGAAGAAGTTATCCCACTTTCTAATCAGGTGATTCCAGTTTCCCAGTTTGGGAATAGGACAGCTTCTTCGTCGTTCCAATCAAACCAGGATGAATGACTCTGTAAGAAGCTTGATTTGGATACATAAATGTTGGAGAATCACCAGGAAGTTGAATAAATCTCATAGAGTTGGGATGAAGAAGTTATCCCACTTTCTAATCAGGTGATTCCAGTTTCCCAGTTTGGGAATAGGACAGCTTCTTCTTCGTTCCAATAACACCAGGATGAATCACTTTGTAAGAAGCTTGATTTGGATACATAAAGTGGTGGAGAAACACCAGGAAGTTGAATAAATCTCATAGGAGTTGGGATGAAGAAGTTATCCCACTTTCTAATCAGGTG
Organism: Brassica napus; assembly: GCF_020379485.1. Classification (NCBI taxonomy): domain Eukaryota; kingdom Viridiplantae; phylum Streptophyta; class Magnoliopsida; order Brassicales; family Brassicaceae; genus Brassica; species Brassica napus. The sequence goes on along the minus strand of NW_026016629.1, from coordinate 29,962 downwards.
ATTCCAGTTTCCCAGTTTGGGAATAGGACAGCTTCTTCGTCGTTCCAATAACACCAGGATGAATCACTCTGTAAGAAGCTTGATTTGGATACATAAAGTGGTGGAGAATCACCAGGAAGTTGAATAAATCTCATAGGAGTTGGGATGAAGAAGTTATCCCACTTTCTAATCAGGTGATTCCAGTTTCCCAGTTTGGGAATAGGACAGCTTCTTCGGCGTTCCAATCAAACCAGGATGAATCACTTTGTAAAAAGATTGATTTGGATACATAAAGTGGTGGAGAATCACCAGGAAGTTGAATTAATCTCATAGGAGTTGGGATGAAGAAGTTATCCCACTTTCTAATCAGGTGATTCCAGTTTCCCAGTTTGGGAATAGGACAGCTTCTTCGTCGTTCCAATAACACCAGGATGAATCACTCGGTAAGAAGCTTGATTTGGATACATAAAGTGGTGGAGAATCACCAGGAAGTTGAATTAATCTCATAGGAGTTGGGATGAAGAAGTTATCCCACTTTCTAATCAGGTGATTCTAGTTTCCCAGTTTGGGAATAGGACAGCTTCTTCGTCGTTCCAATAACACCAGGATGAATCACTTTGTAAGAAGCTTGATTTGGATACATAAAGTGGTGGAGAAACACCAGGAAGTTGAATAAATCTCATAGGAGTTGGGATGAAGAAGTTATCCCACTTTCTAATCAGGTGATTCCAGTTTCCCAGTTTGGGAATAGGACAGCTTCTTCGTCGTTCCAATAACACCAGGATGAATCACTTTGTAAGAAGCTTGATTTGGATACATAAACTGGTGGAGAAACACCAGGAAGTTGAATAAATCTCATAGGAGTTGGGATGAAGAAGTTATCCCACTTTCTAATCAGGTGATTCCAGTTTCCCAGTTTGGGAATATGACAGCTTCTTCGTCGTTCCAATAACACCAGGATGAATCACTTTGTAAGAAGCTTGATTTGGATACATAAAGTGGTGGAGAATCACCAGGAAGTTGAATTAATCTCATATGATGTGAGCTTGACTGAACCAGTAGCTGATCTTGCGCATGAAGAGCTGGAAGAGAGTGACAGTGAAGAGGAGCTGGATGAGACAAACACTACAATTGGACACAAGGAGCTGGATGGGAGTTCAATTGGATTTAACTCAGCACGAGACCCATTCTCTTTCTCCAATGGGCCAATAACCAGATCAAAGACAAGACAATTAAAGGAGGCAATTCTCAGATTGGTTTACACTAAACCAATCTCGACATCTGAAGAAAACCAAGTCAAAGAAGCCTTGAAGATATTCAATTGTTCAATCTTCAACACTACCTAGTTTTACTTAAGATATTTTCGAAAACTACAAGTCCTTGGTGACTCTTTGCTTTCCTTTCTTTCTACTTAAACTCTCTGCAAGATCTGAATAAAATCAATCACTTTTGTTATCAAAAATTCTCTCTAAACTTGTGATTCCTTTGTTCAGTTTTTGGACATCGAATTTGGCTAGAAGAGTGATCTTCCTTAAGCCTTGATCTTGTTCACTAGTGGGGCTGCCTCTCACGGACTAAGATCATCCCAATCAGTGCCTGATCATTCCGCAGATCATCACTGAAACCATCTCTACCATCGATCACCAATCCCCTTTCTATCAACTCATCAATCGATCATCTTTCCATCAGTGTTAGTAACCTGATCCATCACCACCAAATCAATACCAGATCGACCCTCAAGAGCATCCTAGGGTTCTTCCTTGACCAGGAAGCTATTAAGTGGTATCAGAGCAGCTTGAGGGCTTCTAATCAAAGGGGTTTGTCGATTCAATTCTTCTCTCTCTGTTTTGGGAACCTATTTTCCTTTTCTGATTCTCTGCAACTCTCTGCAGTTTTCTTTTTCTCTTTACTTTCTATCTGTTGTATCTGCAAGGGGGCCAACCAGTATAAAAAAAAAAAAAAAAAAGAGATCTAAGTATCTAAGAAAGTCGAGGAGAAATCCGACTAGGGCTGAGGAGAAATCCAGCCAGACTGAAGAGAAATCCAGTCTCTGGTGGTAAAGCTCCTTGCAAACCAAAATTTCTTAAATCTGTCTATCTATTTCTTTGGGGTTTTGGGATTTTTACTTCTCTGGCTTTGAGTTTGTTTGTCTGATCATTGAACTCTTGGAATCACTGAGAAAATCACTTGAGAAATCATTGAGAGAAACACTTGAGAGAAACACTAAGTGAGGCTTCGGCTATATCTATTGTGTACTTACTTTTCTTGTTGAAGTCTTAACAGGAAACCATGTCTGAAAGTGATAAAGAAAGGCCCGTGGCTAGACTGGATAAAGCACAACTAGATGCTATCATGGCTACTCTCATGAAAGAGATGGATAAAAAACTTGAATTTGTTGGAGCTACTCGTTCTACTAACCCTGTCTTTGGCACAACTTCACAGGCTAGGAGAGCCGCTAGGGAAAAGAGGAGAGGCAAGCGACCTGCAGTAGGAGACGAATCTGAGGATGAAGATACTTCTTCTGGCCGTAGTACTGATGGAGAACGGTCCGTGGGATCAGCAAGATCAGTGAGAACAGGACGTGCAGCCTCCCAAGCAAGATCCCCTACACGCCATGCAGCAAGGAACAGACCAGATGATAACCTTGGGAGTCTCAAACTTCGAATACCAGTCTTCAGTGGAACCAGCAATCCAGATGCTTATCTTGAATGGGAAACGAAGATTGAGCGAGTGTTTGATTGCCAGCACTACTCAGAAACAAAGAAGGTGAAGCTTGCTGTGACAGAATTCAGTGGGTATGCTTTGCATTGGTGGGATCAGATTGTTACTACTAGGAGAAGGACTGGAGAGCCGCCAGTTGCTTCATGGTTTGAGCTCAAGACACTCATGAAGAAGCGGTTTGTCCCAAACCACTATGGTAGAGAGATTCATCAAAAGCTGAGGAGACTTACCCAAGGAACCAAAGGCGTGGAGGATTACTATCAAGAGATGGAAATACTCATGATCAAAGCGGCTGTTGAAGAAGCTTCTGAAGCTACTATGGCTCGATTTCAGGCTGGGCTTAACAGAGACATCCAGGACCGCTTGGAGATGCAGGAGTATGAGGACATCTATGAATTGCTTCACAAAGCAATCCTCATTGAGCAGCAACTGAAGAGAAAGTCCTCAACCAAAGGATCCTATGGCAACAACTACAAAGCGCCTACTACCAAAGATGACAAGTCTTTTGTGAAACCCAAGGAAGAGCATGAGGACAAGGGAAAGGCACCAGCTGCTAGATCCAGGGATGTGAAGTGCTTCAAATGTCATGGTTTTGGGCACTATGCCAATGAGTGCACCAACAAGAAAGCAATGATCCTCTTGGACAGTGGTGAGGTGATATCCGAAGAAGAAGAGGAAGCCATAGACTATCCAGTTCGTGGAGAACTACTTGTCACAAGGAGATCATTGGCAGTACAATCCAAGCTAGATGAAGATAATCAAAGGGAGAATCTGTTTCATACTCGTTGCATAGTTTATGAAAAAGTATGCAGTTTGATTATAGATGGAGGAAGCTGTACTAATGTTGCTAGTGAAGCTCTTGTAGAAAAGCTTGGATTGAAAACAGGGAAGCATCCTAGGCCATACCTTCTACAATGGTTGAATGAGGAGGGCGAGCTGAAGGTCACTGATCAAGTAATGGTTCCTATAACCATTGGAAGATATCAAGATGAGATCGTGTGTGATGTTCTGCCCATGGACTCTAGCCATATCTTGTTGGGAAGGCCTTGGCAGTATGATAGAAGAGTCATTCACGATGGGTTCACTAACCGGCATTCCTTCACCCACAGAGACAAGAAGATTGTACTGGCACCTTTGTCTCCACAAGAGGTACATGAGGATCAACTTCAACTAAAACTTAGGCGACAAGAAGCTAAAGAGAAACCAGCTGACAAGCAAAAGAAGGAGACTAATCTCTTAGCCAAGAGTAGTGAGATCAAGAAAGCTTTGTGTCTTCAACAATCTATGCTTTTATTTGTTTTTAAAGGTGCCCTAATGTCTTCTTCTGACCCTGCACCGGTTCTACCGAGTGAACTTGAGTTTCTTTTGCAGGACTATGGTGATGTCTTTCCAGACGAGAGCCCAAAAGGACTTCCTCCCATGCGTGGGATTGAACACCAAATAGACTTGGTCCCTGGAGCTTCTCTCCCAAACCGCCCTGCCTATAGAACCAACCCTGAAGAAACAAAAGAGCTACAGAAGCAAGTAGATGAGCTCATTGAGAAAGGACATATCCGAGAGAGCATGAGCCCTTGTGCAGTACCAGTGCTCCTTGTGCCTAAGAAGGATGGAAGCTGGCGCATGTGTGTAGATTGCAGAGCCATCAACAATATCACTGTAAAGTACAGACATCCTATTCCTAGACTTGATGATATGTTGGATGAGCTACATGGTTCTTGTGTGTTCTCTAAGGTAGATTTAAAAAGTGGATATCATCAGATTAGGATGAAAGAAGGGGATGAATGGAAAACAGCCTTTAAAACTAAACATGGTCTGTATGAGTGGCTTGTTATGCCATTTGGTCTTACCAATGCCCCTAGCACTTTCATGAGGTTGATGAACCATGTCTTGAGGTCTTTTATAGGACACTTTGTTGTAGTTTATTTTGATGATATTTTGATCTACAGCAAGAGTATGGCTGAGCATGTGCATCACTTGAAATCTGTGTTAGAAGTGCTTAGGAAAGAATCCTTGTTTGCTAACTTTAAGAAATGCACTTTTGGGACAGATCACCTTGTTTTTCTAGGATTTGTTGTAACAGCACAGGGAATCAGAGTGGATGAGGAAAAGGTTAGAGCTATCCGAGACTGGCCTAGTCCTAAGAGTGTGAGCGAGGTGAGAAGTTTCCATGGTCTTGCCGGCTTTTATAGAAGATTTGTGAAGGATTTTAGCACCATAGCTGCACCACTCACTGAAGTCATCAAGAAGGATGTGGGTTTCAAGTGGGAGAAGGCGCAAGAGGAGGCTTTTCAAAACCTGAAAGGGAAGTTGACTAATGCTCCTTTGCTAGTTCTTCCAGATTTTACTAAGACCTTTGAAATTGAATGTGATGCTTCTGGTGTAGGTATTGGAGCTGTGCTGATGCAGGAGAAGAGACCCATAGCATATTTCAGTGAGAAACTAAGTGGAGCCATGCTGAACTACCCAACTTATGACAAGGAACTCTATGCTTTGATTAGAGCACTCCAAACTTGGCAGCACTATCTCTGGCCAAAGGAGTTTGTTATACACACTGATCATGAGTCCTTGAAACACCTGAAGGGACAGCACAAGCTCAACAAGAGACACGCCAGATGGGTAGAGTTCTTGGAAACCTTTCCTTATGTGATTCACTATAAACAAGGTAAAGAAAACATTGTGGCTGATGCACTCTCCAGAAGGTATACTCTTTTCACTTCTATGGAAGCTAAGCTGTTAGGTTTTGAACAAATAAAGTCTTATTATGAAGATGATCAAGATTTTAAAGTTCAATTTGAAGAAAGCAAGAAACATACCAGTGGAAAGTTTTATCAAGTTGAGGGTTTTCTTTTCTATGAAAATCGACTTTGTTTACCTAACTGTTCTTTGAGAGAGTTGTATGTTAGGGAAGCACATGGAGGAGGATTGATGGGGCATTTTGGAGTTGCCAAGACACTCGCCCACCTGAAAGAGCACTTTTACTGGCCGGCCATGAGAAGAGATGTGGAGAGAGTATGCAGCAGATGTGTTACTTGCACCCAAGCCAAAGCCAAGGCCCGACCTCAAGGTTTGTATACTCCTCTTCCCATTCCTGATGCTCCATGGATTGATATATCTATGGATTTTGTGCTTGGTTTGCCTAGGACTAGAAAGGGCAGAGATTCAATCTTTGTAGTTGTTGATAGGTTCTCAAAAATGGCACATTTCATTCCATGTCACAAAACTGATGATGCCTTGATGGTTGCTGAACTTTTCTTTAGAGAGGTTGTTCGTTTGCATGGCATGCCTAGATCAATAGTGTCTGATAGGGATACTAAATTTCTTAGTCATTTCTGGAGAACATTGTGGTCTAAACTTGGAACAAAGTTGAAGTTCTCTACTACTTGTCATCCTCAAACTGATGGACAAACTGAAGTAGTTAACAGATCTTTGTCTGCTCTCTTGCGTGCTGTGATTAAAAAGAACATCAAAACTTGGGAAGATTGTATTCCTCATGTGGAGTTTGCTTATAACCATTCTGTGCATAGTGCTACAAAGTTCTCACCTTTTCAGATTGTTTATGGATTCAATCCTTTGACTCCTTTGGACCTCATGCCTTTACCATACAATGAGCAAACTAATCTTGATGGCAAGGCAAAAGCCGAGTTTGTTGTTTCATTGCATGAACAGGTAAAGAAGAACATTGAGAAGAGGACCAAGGAGTATGAAAAGCAAGCAAACAAGAAGAGACATGAGCTGTTGCTGGAACCAGGAGATCTTGTATGGATTCACTTGAGAAAGGAGAGGTTTCCTGAAGAAAGAAAGTCTAAACTGATGCCAAGGACAGATGGACCTTTCACTGTGCTTGAACGGATCAACAACAATGCTTACAAGATTGATCTTCAAGGTAAGTATTCTATAAGTTCTACTTTCAATGTTGCTGACTTGATCCCTTTTCGTGCAGATGATTTGGATTTGAGGACAAATCCTTTTAAAGGAGGAGGGGATGATGTGAGCTTGACTGAACCAGTAGCTGATCTTGCGCATGAAGAGCTGGAAGAGAGTGACAGTGAAGAGGAGCTGGATGAGACAAACACTACAATTGGACACAAGGAGCTGGATGGGAGTTCAATTGGATTTAACTCAGCACGAGACCCATTCTCTTTCTCCAATGGGCCAATAACCAGATCAAAGACAAGACAATTAAAGGAGGCAATTCTCAGATTGGTTTACACTAAACCAATCTCGACATCTGAAGAAAACCAAGTCAAAGAAGCCTTGAAGATATTCAATTGTTCAATCTTCAACACTACCTAGTTTTACTTAAGATATTTTCGAAAACTACAAGTCCTTGGTGACTCTTTGCTTTCCTTTCTTTCTACTTAAACTCTCTGCAAGATCTGAATAAAATCAATCACTTTTGTTATCAAAAATTCTCTCTAAACTTGTGATTCCTTTGTTCAGTTTTTGGACATCGAATTTGGCTAGAAGAGTGATCTTCCTTAAGCCTTGATCTTGTTCACTAGTGGGGCTGCCTCTCACGGACTAAGATCATCCCAATCAGTGCCTGATCATTCCGCAGATCATCACTGAAACCATCTCTACCATCGATCACCAATCCCCTTTCTATCAACTCATCAATCGATCATCTTTCCATCAGTGTTAGTAACCTGATCCATCACCACCAAATCAATACCAGATCGACCCTCAAGAGCATCCTAGGGTTCTTCCTTGACCAGGAAGCTATTATCATAGGAGTTGAGATGAAGAAATTATCCCACTTTCTAATCAGGTGATTCCAGTTTCCCAGTTTGGGAATAGGACAGCTTCTTCGTCGTTCCAATCAAACCAGGATGAATCACTTTGCAAGAAGCTTGATTTGGATACATAAAGTGGTGGAGAATCACCAGGAAGTTGAATTAATCTCATAGGAGTTGGGATGAAGAAGTTATCCCACTTTCTAATCAGGTGATTCCAGTTTCCCAGTTTGGGAATAGGACAGCTTCTTCGTCGTTCCAATCAAACCAGGATGAATCACTCGGTAAGAAGCTTGATTTGGATACATAAAGTGTTGGAGAATCACCAGGAAGTTGAATAAATCTCATAGGAGTTGGGATGAAGAAGTCATCTCACTTTCTAATCAGGTGATTCCAGTTTCCCAGTTTGGGAATAGGACAGCTTCTTCGTCGTTCCAATAACACCAGGATGAATCACTCTGTAAGAAGCTTGATTTGGATACATAAAGTGGTGGAGAATCACCAGGAAGTTGAATTAATCTCATAGGAGTTGGGATGAAGAAGTTATCCCACTTTCTAATCAGGTGATTCCAGTTTCCCAGTTTGGGTATAGGACAGCTTCTTCGTCGTTCCAATAACACCAGGATGAATCACTTTGTAAGAAGCTTGATTTGGATACATAAAGTGGTGGAGAATCACCAGGAAGTTGAATTAATCTCATAGGAGTTGGGATGAAGAAGTTATCCCACTTTCTAATCAGGTGATTCCAGTTTCCCAGTTTGGGAATAGGACAGCTTCTTCGTCGTTCCAATAACACCAGGATGAATCACTTTGTAAGAAGCTTGATTTGGATACATAAAGTGTTGGAGAATCACCAGGACGTTGAATAAATCTCATAAGAGTTGGGATGAAGAAGTTATCCCACTTTCTAATCAGGTGATTCCAGTTTCCCAGTTTGGGAATAGGACAGCTTCTTCGGCGTTCCAATCAAACCAGGATAAATGACTCTGTAAGAAGCTTGATTTGGATACATAAAGTGTTGGAGAATCACCAGGAAGTTGAATAAATCTCATAAGAGTTGGGATGAAGAAGTTATCCCACTTTCTAATCAGGTGATTCGAGTTTCCCAGTTTGGGAATAGGACATCTTCTTCTTCGTTCCAACAACACCACGATGAATCACTTTGTAAAAGCTTGATTTGGATACATAAAGTGGTGGAGAAACACCAGGAAGTTGAATAAATCTCATAGGAGTTGGGATGAAGAAGTTATCCCACTTTCTAATCAGGTGATTCCAGTTTCCCAGTTTGGGAATAGGACAGCTTCTTCGTCGTTCCAATAACACCAGGATGAATCACTTTGTAAGAAGCTTGATTTGGATACATAAAGTGGTGGAGAATCACCAGGAAGTTGAATAAATCTCATAGGAGTTGGGATGAAGAAGTTATCCCACTTTCTAATCAGGTGATTCCAGTTTCCCAGTTTGGGAATAGGACAGCTTCTTCGTCGTTCCAATCAAACCAGGATGAATCACTTTGTAAGAAGCTTGATTTGGATACATAAAGTGGTGGAGAATCACCAGGAAGTTGAATTAATCTCATAGGAGTTGGGATGAAGAAGTTATCCCACTTTCTAATCAGGTGATTCCAGTTTCCCAGTTTGGGAATAGGACAGCTTCTTCGTCGTTCCAATAACACCAGGATGAATCACTTTGTAAGAAGCTTGATTTGGATACATAAAGTGGTGGAGAATCACCAGGAAGTTGAATTAATCTCATAGGAGTTGGGATGAAGAAGTTATCCCACTTTCTAATCAGGTGATTCCAGTTTCCCAGTTTGGGAATAGGACAGCTTCTTCGTCGTTCCAATAACACCAGGATGAATCACTTTGTAAGAAGCTTGATTTGGATACATAAAGTGGTGGAGAATCACCAGGAAGTTGAATAAATCTCATAGGAGTTGGGATGAAGAAGTTATCCCACTTTCTAATCAGGTGATTCCAGTTTCCCAGTTTGGGAATAGGACAGCTTCTTCGTCGTTCCAATAACACCAGGATGAATCACTTTGTAAGAAGCTTGATTTGGATACATAAAGTGGTGGAGAAACACCAGGAAGTTGAATAAATCTCATAGGAGTTGGGATGAAGAAGTTATCCCACTTTCTAATCAGGTGATTCCAGTTTCCCAGTTTGGGAATAGGACAGCTTCTTCGTCGTTCCAATCAAACCAGGATGAATCACTTTGTAAGAAGCTTGATTTGGATACATAAAGTGTTGGAGAATCACCAGGAAGTTGAATAAATCTCATAGGAGTTGGGATGAAGAAGTTATCCCACTTTCTAATCAGGTGATTCCAGTTTCCCAGTTTGGGAATAGGACAGCTTCTTCGTCGTTCCAATAACACCAGGATGAATCACTTTGTAAGAAGCTTGATTTGGATACATAAAGTGGTGGAGAATCACCAGGAAGTTGAATTAATCTCATAGGAGTTGGGATGAAGAAGTTATCCCACTTTCTAATCAGGTGATTCCAGTTTCCCAGTTTGGGAATAGGACAGCTTCTTCGTCGTTCCAATCAAACCAGGATGAATCACTTTGTAAGAAGCTTGATTTGGATACATAAAGTGGTGGAGAATCACCAGGAAGTTGAATTAATCTCATAGGAGTTGGGATGAAGAAGTTATCCCACTTTCTAATCAGGTGATTCCAGTTTCCCAGTTTGGGAATAGGACAGCTTCTTCGTCGTTCCAATCAAACCAGGATGAATCACTTTGTAAGAAGCTTGATTTGGATACATAAAGTGTTGGAGAATCACCAGGAAGTTGAATAAATCTCATAGGAGTTGGGATGAAGAAGTTATCCCACTTTCTAATCAGGTGATTCCAGTTTCCCAGTTTGGGAATAGGACAGCTTCTTCGTCGTTCCAATAACACCAGGATGAATCACTTTGTAAGAAGCTTGATTTGGATACATAAAGTGTTGGAGAATCACCAGGAAGTTGAATAAATCTCATAGGAGTTGGGATGAAGAAGTTATCCCACTTTCTAATCAGGTGATTCCAGTTTCCCAGTTTGGGAATAGGACAGCTTCTTCGTCGTTCCAATCAAACCAGGATGAATCACTTTGTAAGAAGCTTGATTTGGATACATAAAGTGGTGGAGAATCACCAGGAAGTTGAATAAATCTCATAGGAGTTGGGATGAAGAAGTTATCCCACTTTCTAATCAGGTGATTCCAGTTTCCCAGTTTGGGAATAGGACAGCTTCTTCGTCGTTCCAATAACACCAGGATGAATCACTTTGTAAGAAGCTTGATTTGGATACATAAAGTGGTGGAGAATCACCAGGAAGTTGAATAAATCTCATAGGAGTTGGGATGAAGAAGTTATCCCACTTTCTAATCAGGTGATTCCAGTTTCCCAGTTTGGGAATAGGACAGCTTCTTCGTCGTTCCAATAACACCAGGATGAATCACTTTGTAAGAAGCTTGATTTGGATACATAAAGTGGTGGAGAATCACCAGGAAGTTGAATAAATCTCATAGGAGTTGGGATGAAGAAGTTATCCCACTTTCTAATCAGGTGATTCCAGTTTCCCAGTTTGGGAATAGGACAGCTTCTTCGTCGTTCCAATCAAACCAGGATGAATCACTTTGTAAGAAGCTTGATTTGGATACATAAAGTGGTGGAGAATCACCAGGAAGTTGAATTAATCTCATAGGAGTTGGGATGAAGAAGTTATCCCACTTTCTAATCAGGTGATTCCAGTTTCCCAGTTTGGGAATAGGACAGCTTCTTCGTCGTTCCAATAACACCAGGATGAATCACTTTGTAAGAAGCTTGATTTGGATACATAAAGTGGTGGAGAATCACCAGGAAGTTGAATTAATCTCATAGGAGTTGGGATGAAGAAGTTATCCCACTTTCTAATCAGGTGATTCCAGTTTCCCAGTTTGGGAATAGGACAGCTTCTTCGTCGTTCCAATAACACCAGGATGAATCACTTTGTAAGAAGCTTGATTTGGATACATAAAGTGGTGGAGAATCACCAGGAAGTTGAATAAATCTCATAGGAGTTGGGATGAAGAAGTTATCCCACTTTCTAATCAGGTGATTCCAGTTTCCCAGTTTGGGAATAGGACAGCTTCTTCGTCGTTCCAATAACACCAGGATGAATCACTTTGTAAGAAGCTTGATTTGGATACATAAAGTGGTGGAGAATCACCAGGAAGTTGAATAAATCTCATAGGAGTTGGGATGAAGAAGTTATCCCACTTTCTAATCAGGTGATTCCAGTTTCCCAGTTTGGGAATAGGACAGCTTCTTCGTCGTTCCAATCAAACCAGGATGAATCACTTTGTAAGAAGCTTGATTTGGATACATAAAGTGTTGGAGAATCACCAGGAAGTTGAATAAATCTCATAGGAGTTGGGATGAAGAAGTTATCCCACTTTCTAATCAGGTGATTCCAGTTTCCCAGTTTGGGAATAGGACAGCTTCTTCGTCGTTCCAATAACACCAGGATGAATCACTTTGTAAGAAGCTTGATTTGGATACATAAAGTGGTGGAGAATCACCAGGAAGTTGAATTAATCTCATAGGAGTTGGGATGAAGAAGTTATCCCACTTTCTAATCAGGTGATTCCAGTTTCCCAGTTTGGGAATAGGACAGCTTCTTCGTCGTTCCAATCAAACCAGGATGAATCACTTTGTAAGAAGCTTGATTTGGATACATAAAGTGGTGGAGAATCACCAGGAAGTTGAATTAATCTCATAGGAGTTGGGATGAAGAAGTTATCCCACTTTCTAATCAGGTGATTCCAGTTTCCCAGTTTGGGAATAGGACAGCTTCTTCGTCGTTCCAATCAAACCAGGATGAATCACTTTGTAAGAAGCTTGATTTGGATACATAAAGTGTGGAGAATCACCAGGAAGTTGAATAAATCTCATAGGAGTTGGGATGAAGAAGTTATCCCACTTTCTAATCAGGTGATTCCAGTTTCCCAGTTTGGGAATAGGACAGCTTCTTCGTCGTTCCAATAACACCAGGATGAATCACTTTGTAAGAAGCTTGATTTGGATACATAAAGTGGTGGAGAATCACCAGGAAGTTGAATAATCTCATAGGAGTTGGGATGAAGAAGTTATCCCACTTTCTAATCAGGTGATTCCAGTTTCCCAGTTTGGGAATAGGACAGCTTCTTCGTCGTTCCAATAACACCAGGATGAATCACTTTGTAAGAAGCTTGATTTGGATACATAAAGTGGTGGAGAATCACCAGGAAGTTGAATAAATCTCATAGGAGTTGGGATGAAGAAGTTATCCCACTTTCTAATCAGGTGATTCCAGTTTCCCAGTTTGGGAATAGGACAGCTTCTTCGTCGTTCCAATCAAACCAGGATGAATCACTTTGTAAGAAGCTTGATTTGGATACATAAAGTGGTGGAGAATCACCAGGAAGTTGAATAAATCTCATAGGAGTTGGGATGAAGAAGTTATCCCACTTTCTAATCAGGTGATTCCAGTTTCCCAGTTTGGGAATAGGACAGCTTCTTCGTCGTTCCAATAACACCAGGATGAATCACTTTGTAAGAAGCTTGATTTGGATACATAAAGTGGTGGAGAATCACCAGGAAGTTGAATTAATCTCATAGGAGTTGGGATGAAGAAGTTATCCCACTTTCTAATCAGGTGATTCCAGTTTCCCAGTTTGGGAATAGGACAGCTTCTTCGTCGTTCCAATAACACCAGGATGAATCACTTTGTAAGAAGCTTGATTTGGATACATAAAGTGGTGGAGAATCACCAGGAAGTTGAATTAATCTCATAGGAGTTGGGATGAAGAAGTTATCCCACTTTCTAATCAGGTGATTCCAGTTTCCCAGTTTGGGAATAGGACAGCTTCTTCGTCGTTCCAATAAACCAGGATGAATCACTTTGTAAGAAGCTTGATTTGGATACATAAAGTGGTGGAGAATCACCAGGAAGTTGAATAAATCTCATAGGAGTTGGGATGAAGAAGTTATCCCACTTTCTAATCAGGTGATTCCAGTTTCCCAGTTTGGGAATAGGACAGCTTCTTCGTCGTTCCAATAACACCAGGATGAATCACTTTGTAAGAAGCTTGATTTGGATACATAAAGTGGTGGAGAATCACCAGGAAGTTGAATAAATCTCATAGGAGTTGGGATGAAGAAGTTATCCCACTTTCTAATCAGGTGATTCCAGTTTCCCAGTTTGGGAATAGGACAGCTTCTTCGTCGTTCCAATAACACCAGGATGAATCACTTTGTAAGAAGCTTGATTTGGATACATAAAGTGGTGGAGAATCACCAGGAAGTTGAATAAATCTCATAGGAGTTGGGATGAAGAAGTTATCCCACTTTCTAATCAGGTGATTCCAGTTTCCCAGTTTGGGAATAGGACAGCTTCTTCGTCGTTCCAATAACACCAGGATGAATCACTTTGTAAGAAGCTTGATTTGGATACATAAAGTGGTGGAGAATCACCAGGAAGTTGAATTAATCTCATAGGAGTTGGGATGAAGAAGTTATCCCACTTTCTAATCAGGTGATTCCAGTTTCCCAGTTTGGGAATAGGACAGCTTCTTCGTCGTTCCAATAACACCAGGATGAATCACTTTGTAAGAAGCTTGATTTGGATACATAAAGTGGTGGAGAATCACCAGGAAGTTGAATAATCTCATAGGAGTTGGGATGAAGAAGTTATCCCACTTTCTAATCAGGTGATTCCAGTTTCCCAGTTTGGGAATAGGACAGCTTCTTCGTCAGGATGAATCACTTTGTAAGAAGCTTGATTTGGATACATAAAGTGGTGGAGAATCACCAGGAAGTTGAATTAATCTCATAGGAGTTGGGATGAAGAAGTTATCCCACTTTCTAATCAGGTGATTCCAGTTTCCCAGTTTGGGAATAGGACAGCTTCTTCGTCGTTCCAATCAAACCAGGATGAATCACTTTGTAAGAAGCTTGATTTGGATACATAAAGTGGTGGAGAATCACCAGGAAGTTGAATTAATCTCATAGGAGTTGGGATGAAGAAGTTATCCCACTTTCTAATCAGGTGATTCCAGTTTCCCAGTTTGGGAATAGGACAGCTTCTTCGTCGTTCCAATAACACCAGGATGAATCACTTTGTAAGAAGCTTGATTTGGATACATAAAGTGGTGGAGAATCACCAGGAAGTTGAATTAATCTCATAGGAGTTGGGATGAAGAAGTTATCCCACTTTCTAATCAGGTGATTCCAGTTTCCCAGTTTGGGAATAGGACAGCTTCTTCGTCGTTCCAATAACACCAGGATGAATCACTTTGTAAGAAGCTTGATTTGGATACATAAAGTGGTGGAGAATCACCAGGAAGTTGAATAAATCTCATAGGAGTTGGGATGAAGAAGTTATCCCACTTTCTAATCAGGTGATTCCAGTTTCCCAGTTTGGGAATAGGACAGCTTCTTCGTCGTTCCAATCAAACCAGGATGAATCACTTTGTAAGAAGCTTGATTTGGATACATAAAGTGGTGGAGAATCACCAGGAAGTTGAATAAATCTCATAGGAGTTGGGATGAAGAAGTTATCCCACTTTCTAATCAGGTGATTCCAGTTTCCCAGTTTGGGAATAGGACAGCTTCTTCGTCGTTCCAATCAAACCAGGATGAATCACTTTGTAAGAAGCTTGATTTGGATACATAAAGTGGTGGAGAATCACCAGGAAGTTGAATTAATCTCATAGGAGTTGGGATGAAGAAGTTATCCCACTTTCTAATCAGGTGATTCCAGTTTCCCAGTTTGGGAATAGGACAGCTTCTTCGTCGTTCCAATAACACCAGGATGAATCACTTTGTAAGAAGCTTGATTTGGATACATAAAGTGGTGGAGAATCACCAGGAAGTTGAATAAATCTCATAGGAGTTGGGATGAAGAAGTTATCCCACTTTCTAATCAGGTGATTCCAGTTTCCCAGTTTGGGAATAGGACAGCTTCTTCGTCGTTCCAATCAAACCAGGATGAATCACTTTGTAAGAAGCTTGATTTGGATACATAAAGTGGTGGAGAATCACCAGGAAGTTGAATTAATCTCATAGGAGTTGGGATGAAGAAGTTATCCCACTTTCTAATCAGGTGATTCCAGTTTCCCAGTTTGGGAATAGGACAGCTTCTTCGTCGTTCCAATCAAACCAGGATGAATCACTTTGTAAGAAGCTTGATTTGGATACATAAAGTGGTGGAGAATCACCAGGAAGTTGAATTAATCTCATAGGAGTTGGGATGAAGAAGTTATCCCACTTTCTAATCAGGTGATTCCAGTTTCCCAGTTTGGGAATAGGACAGCTTCTTCGTCGTTCCAATAAACCAGGATGAATCACTTTGTAAGAAGCTTGATTTGGATACATAAAGTGGTGGAGAATCACCAGGAAGTTGAATTAATCTCATAGGAGTTGGGATGAAGAAGTTATCCCACTTTCTAATCAGGTGATTCCAGTTTCCCAGTTTGGGAATAGGACAGCTTCTTCGTCGTTCCAATCAAACCAGGATGAATCACTTTGTAAGAAGCTTGATTTGGATACATAAAGTGGTGGAGAATCACCAGGAAGTTGAATAATCTCATAGGAGTTGGGATGAAGAAGTTATCCCACTTTCTAATCAGGTGATTCCAGTTTCCCAGTTTGGGAATAGGACAGCTTCTTCGTCGTTCCAATCAAACCAGGATGAATCACTTTGTAAGAAGCTTGATTTGGATACATAAAGTGGTGGAGAATCACCAGGAAGTTGAATTAATCTCATAGGAGTTGGGATGAAGAAGTTATCCCACTTTCTAATCAGGTGATTCCAGTTTCCCAGTTTGGGAATAGGACAGCTTCTTCGTCGTTCCAATAACACCAGGATGAATCACTTTGTAAGAAGCTTGATTTGGATACATAAAGTGGTGGAGAATCACCAGGAAGTTGAATAAATCTCATAGGAGTTGGGATGAAGAAGTTATCCCACTTTCTAATCAGGTGATTCCAGTTTCCCAGTTTGGGAATAGGACAGCTTCTTCGTCGTTCCAATAAACCAGGATGAATCACTTTGTAAGAAGCTTGATTTGGATACATAAAGTGGTGGAGAATCACCAGGAAGTTGAATAAATCTCATAGGAGTTGGGATGAAGAAGTTATCCCACTTTCTAATCAGGTGATTCCAGTTTCCCAGTTTGGGAATAGGACAGCTTCTTCGTCGTTCCAATAACACCAGGATGAATCACTTTGTAAGAAGCTTGATTTGGATACATAAAGTGGTGGAGAATCACCAGGAAGTTGAATTAATCTCATAGGAGTTGGGATGAAGAAGTTATCCCACTTTCTAATCAGGTGATTCCAGTTTCCCAGTTTGGGAATAGGACAGCTTCTTCGTCGTTCCAATAACACCAGGATGAATCACTTTGTAAGAAGCTTGATTTGGATACATAAAGTGGTGGAGAATCACCAGGAAGTTGAATAAATCTCATAGGAGTTGGGATGAAGAAGTTATCCCACTTTCTAATCAGGTGATTCCAGTTTCCCAGTTTGGGAATAGGACAGCTTCTTCGTCGTTCCAATAACACCAGGATGAATCACTTTGTAAGAAGCTTGATTTGGATACATAAAGTGGTGGAGAATCACCAGGAAGTTGAATAAATCTCATAGGAGTTGGGATGAAGAAGTTATCCCACTTTCTAATCAGGTGATTCCAGTTTCCCAGTTTGGGAATAGGACAGCTTCTTCGTCGTTCCAATAACACCAGGATGAATCACTTTGTAAGAAGCTTGATTTGGATACATAAAGTGGTGGAGAATCACCAGGAAGTTGAATAATCTCATAGGAGTTGGGATGAAGAAGTTATCCCACTTTCTAATCAGGTGATTCCAGTTTCCCAGTTTGGGAATAGGACAGCTTCTTCGTCGTTCCAATAACACCAGGATGAATCACTTTGTAAGAAGCTTGATTTGGATACATAAAGTGGTGGAGAATCACCAGGAAGTTGAATTAATCTCATAGGAGTTGGGATGAAGAAGTTATCCCACTTTCTAATCAGGTGATTCCAGTTTCCCAGTTTGGGAATAGGACAGCTTCTTCGTCGTTCCAATCAAACCAGGATGAATCACTTTGTAAGAAGCTTGATTTGGATACATAAAGTGGTGGAGAATCACCAGGAAGTTGAATAAATCTCATAGGAGTTGGGATGAAGAAGTTATCCCACTTTCTAATCAGGTGATTCCAGTTTCCCAGTTTGGGAATAGGACAGCTTCTTCGTCGTTCCAATCAAACCAGGATGAATCACTTTGTAAGAAGCTTGATTTGGATACATAAAGTGGTGGAGAATCACCAGGAAGTTGAATAAATCTCATAGGAGTTGGGATGAAGAAGTTATCCCACTTTCTAATCAGGTGATTCCAGTTTCCCAGTTTGGGAATAGGACAGCTTCTTCGTCGTTCCAATCAAACCAGGATGAATCACTTTGTAAGAAGCTTGATTTGGATACATAAAGTGGTGGAGAATCACCAGGAAGTTGAATAAATCTCATAGGAGTTGGGATGAAGAAGTTATCCCACTTTCTAATCAGGTGATTCCAGTTTCCCAGTTTGGGAATAGGACAGCTTCTTCGTCGTTCCAATAACACCAGGATGAATCACTTTGTAAGAAGCTTGATTTGGATACATAAAGTGGTGGAGAATCACCAGGAAGTTGAATAAATCTCATAGGAGTTGGGATGAAGAAGTTATCCCACTTTCTAATCAGGTGATTCCAGTTTCCCAGTTTGGGAATAGGACAGCTTCTTCGTCGTTCCAATCAAACCAGGATGAATCACTTTGTAAGAAGCTTGATTTGGATACATAAAGTGGTGGAGAATCACCAGGAAGTTGAATTAATCTCATAGGAGTTGGGATGAAGAAGTTATCCCACTTTCTAATCAGGTGATTCCAGTTTCCCAGTTTGGGAATAGGACAGCTTCTTCGTCGTTCCAATCAAACCAGGATGAATCACTTTGTAAGAAGCTTGATTTGGATACATAAAGTGGTGGAGAATCACCAGGAAGTTGAATTAATCTCATAGGAGTTGGGATGAAGAAGTTATCCCACTTTCTAATCAGGTGATTCCAGTTTCCCAGTTTGGGAATAGGACAGCTTCTTCGTCGTTCCAATCAAACCAGGATGAATCACTTTGTAAGAAGCTTGATTTGGATACATAAAGTGGTGGAGAATCACCAGGAAGTTGAATAAATCTCATAGGAGTTGGGATGAAGAAGTTATCCCACTTTCTAATCAGGTGATTCCAGTTTCCCAGTTTGGGAATAGGACAGCTTCTTCGTCGTTCCAATAACACCAGGATGAATCACTTTGTAAGAAGCTTGATTTGGATACATAAAGTGGTGGAGAATCACCAGGAAGTTGAATTAATCTCATAGGAGTTGGGATGAAGAAGTTATCCCACTTTCTAATCAGGTGATTCCAGTTTCCCAGTTTGGGAATAGGACAGCTTCTTCGTCGTTCCAATCAAACCAGGATGAATCACTTTGTAAGAAGCTTGATTTGGATACATAAAGTGGTGGAGAATCACCAGGAAGTTGAATTAATCTCATAGGAGTTGGGATGAAGAAGTTATCCCACTTTCTAATCAGGTGATTCCAGTTTCCCAGTTTGGGAATAGGACAGCTTCTTCGTCGTTCCAATCAAACCAGGATGAATCACTTTGTAAGAAGCTTGATTTGGATACATAAAGTGGTGGAGAATCACCAGGAAGTTGAATAAATCTCATAGGAGTTGGGATGAAGAAGTTATCCCACTTTCTAATCAGGTGATTCCAGTTTCCCAGTTTGGGAATAGGACAGCTTCTTCGTCGTTCCAATCAAACCAGGATGAATCACTTTGTAAGAAGCTTGATTTGGATACATAAAGTGGTGGAGAATCACCAGGAAGTTGAATAATCTCATAGGAGTTGGGATGAAGAAGTTATCCCACTTTCTAATCAGGTGATTCCAGTTTCCCAGTTTGGGAATAGGACAGCTTCTTCGTCGTTCCAAT
Organism: Brassica napus; assembly: GCF_020379485.1. Taxonomy (NCBI): domain Eukaryota; kingdom Viridiplantae; phylum Streptophyta; class Magnoliopsida; order Brassicales; family Brassicaceae; genus Brassica; species Brassica napus. The sequence goes on along the minus strand of NW_026016629.1, from coordinate 10,498 downwards.
AACACCAGGATGAATCACTTTGTAAGAAGCTTGATTTGGATACATAAAGTGGTGGAGAATCACCAGGAAGTTGAATTAATCTCATAGGAGTTGGGATGAAGAAGTTATCCCACTTTCTAATCAGGTGATTCCAGTTTCCCAGTTTGGGAATAGGACAGCTTCTTCGTCGTTCCAATCAAACCAGGATGAATCACTTTGTAAGAAGCTTGATTTGGATACATAAAGTGGTGGAGAATCACCAGGAAGTTGAATTAATCTCATAGGAGTTGGGATGAAGAAGTTATCCCACTTTCTAATCAGGTGATTCCAGTTTCCCAGTTTGGGAATAGGACAGCTTCTTCGTCGTTCCAATAACACCAGGATGAATCACTTTGTAAGAAGCTTGATTTGGATACATAAAGTGGTGGAGAATCACCAGGAAGTTGAATAATCTCATAGGAGTTGGGATGAAGAAGTTATCCCACTTTCTAATCAGGTGATTCCAGTTTCCCAGTTTGGGAATAGGACAGCTTCTTCGTCGTTCCAATAACACCAGGATGAATCACTTTGTAAGAAGCTTGATTTGGATACATAAAGTGGTGGAGAATCACCAGGAAGTTGAATAAATCTCATAGGAGTTGGGATGAAGAAGTTATCCCACTTTCTAATCAGGTGATTCCAGTTTCCCAGTTTGGGAATAGGACAGCTTCTTCGTCGTTCCAATAAACCAGGATGAATCACTTTGTAAGAAGCTTGATTTGGATACATAAAGTGGTGGAGAATCACCAGGAAGTTGAATAAATCTCATAGGAGTTGGGATGAAGAAGTTATCCCACTTTCTAATCAGGTGATTCCAGTTTCCCAGTTTGGGAATAGGACAGCTTCTTCGTCGTTCCAATCAAACCAGGATGAATCACTTTGTAAGAAGCTTGATTTGGATACATAAAGTGGTGGAGAATCACCAGGAAGTTGAATAAATCTCATAGGAGTTGGGATGAAGAAGTTATCCCACTTTCTAATCAGGTGATTCCAGTTTCCCAGTTTGGGAATAGGACAGCTTCTTCGTCGTTCCAATAACACCAGGATGAATCACTTTGTAAGAAGCTTGATTTGGATACATAAAGTGGTGGAGAATCACCAGGAAGTTGAATAATCTCATAGGAGTTGGGATGAAGAAGTTATCCCACTTTCTAATCAGGTGATTCCAGTTTCCCAGTTTGGGAATAGGACAGCTTCTTCGTCGTTCCAATAAACCAGGATGAATCACTTTGTAAGAAGCTTGATTTGGATACATAAAGTGGTGGAGAATCACCAGGAAGTTGAATAAATCTCATAGGAGTTGGGATGAAGAAGTTATCCCACTTTCTAATCAGGTGATTCCAGTTTCCCAGTTTGGGAATAGGACAGCTTCTTCGTCGTTCCAATCAAACCAGGATGAATCACTTTGTAAGAAGCTTGATTTGGATACATAAAGTGGTGGAGAATCACCAGGAAGTTGAATAAATCTCATAGGAGTTGGGATGAAGAAGTTATCCCACTTTCTAATCAGGTGATTCCAGTTTCCCAGTTTGGGAATAGGACAGCTTCTTCGTCGTTCCAATCAAACCAGGATGAATCACTTTGTAAGAAGCTTGATTTGGATACATAAAGTGGTGGAGAATCACCAGGAAGTTGAATAATCTCATAGGAGTTGGGATGAAGAAGTTATCCCACTTTCTAATCAGGTGATTCCAGTTTCCCAGTTTGGGAATAGGACAGCTTCTTCGTCGTTCCAATAACACCAGGATGAATCACTTTGTAAGAAGCTTGATTTGGATACATAAAGTGGTGGAGAATCACCAGGAAGTTGAATAAATCTCATAGGAGTTGGGATGAAGAAGTTATCCCACTTTCTAATCAGGTGATTCCAGTTTCCCAGTTTGGGAATAGGACAGCTTCTTCGTCGTTCCAATAAACCAGGATGAATCACTTTGTAAGAAGCTTGATTTGGATACATAAAGTGGTGGAGAATCACCAGGAAGTTGAATTAATCTCATAGGAGTTGGGATGAAGAAGTTATCCCACTTTCTAATCAGGTGATTCCAGTTTCCCAGTTTGGGAATAGGACAGCTTCTTCGTCGTTCCAATAAACCAGGATGAATCACTTTGTAAGAAGCTTGATTTGGATACATAAAGTGGTGGAGAATCACCAGGAAGTTGAATTAATCTCATAGGAGTTGGGATGAAGAAGTTATCCCACTTTCTAATCAGGTGATTCCAGTTTCCCAGTTTGGGAATAGGACAGCTTCTTCGTCGTTCCAATCAAACCAGGATGAATCACTTTGTAAGAAGCTTGATTTGGATACATAAAGTGGTGGAGAATCACCAGGAAGTTGAATAAATCTCATAGGAGTTGGGATGAAGAAGTTATCCCACTTTCTAATCAGGTGATTCCAGTTTCCCAGTTTGGGAATAGGACAGCTTCTTCGTCGTTCCAATCAAACCAGGATGAATCACTTTGTAAGAAGCTTGATTTGGATACATAAAGTGGTGGAGAATCACCAGGAAGTTGAATAAATCTCATAGGAGTTGGGATGAAGAAGTTATCCCACTTTCTAATCAGGTGATTCCAGTTTCCCAGTTTGGGAATAGGACAGCTTCTTCGTCGTTCCAATCAAACCAGGATGAATCACTTTGTAAGAAGCTTGATTTGGATACATAAAGTGGTGGAGAATCACCAGGAAGTTGAATAATCTCATAGGAGTTGGGATGAAGAAGTTATCCCACTTTCTAATCAGGTGATTCCAGTTTCCCAGTTTGGGAATAGGACAGCTTCTTCGTCGTTCCAATAACACCAGGATGAATCACTTTGTAAGAAGCTTGATTTGGATACATAAAGTGGTGGAGAATCACCAGGAAGTTGAATAAATCTCATAGGAGTTGGGATGAAGAAGTTATCCCACTTTCTAATCAGGTGATTCCAGTTTCCCAGTTTGGGAATAGGACAGCTTCTTCGTCGTTCCAATAAACCAGGATGAATCACTTTGTAAGAAGCTTGATTTGGATACATAAAGTGGTGGAGAATCACCAGGAAGTTGAATAAATCTCATAGGAGTTGGGATGAAGAAGTTATCCCACTTTCTAATCAGGTGATTCCAGTTTCCCAGTTTGGGAATAGGACAGCTTCTTCGTCGTTCCAATAACACCAGGATGAATCACTTTGTAAGAAGCTTGATTTGGATACATAAAGTGGTGGAGAATCACCAGGAAGTTGAATTAATCTCATAGGAGTTGGGATGAAGAAGTTATCCCACTTTCTAATCAGGTGATTCCAGTTTCCCAGTTTGGGAATAGGACAGCTTCTTCGTCGTTCCAATAAACCAGGATGAATCACTTTGTAAGAAGCTTGATTTGGATACATAAAGTGGTGGAGAATCACCAGGAAGTTGAATAATCTCATAGGAGTTGGGATGAAGAAGTTATCCCACTTTCTAATCAGGTGATTCCAGTTTCCCAGTTTGGGAATAGGACAGCTTCTTCGTCGTTCCAATCAAACCAGGATGAATCACTTTGTAAGAAGCTTGATTTGGATACATAAAGTGGTGGAGAATCACCAGGAAGTTGAATAATCTCATAGGAGTTGGGATGAAGAAGTTATCCCACTTTCTAATCAGGTGATTCCAGTTTCCCAGTTTGGGAATAGGACAGCTTCTTCGTCGTTCCAATCAAACCAGGATGAATCACTTTGTAAGAAGCTTGATTTGGATACATAAAGTGGTGGAGAATCACCAGGAAGTTGAATAAATCTCATAGGAGTTGGGATGAAGAAGTTATCCCACTTTCTAATCAGGTGATTCCAGTTTCCCAGTTTGGGAATAGGACAGCTTCTTCGTCGTTCCAATCAACCAGGATGAATCACTTTGTAAGAAGCTTGATTTGGATACATAAAGTGGTGGAGAATCACCAGGAAGTTGAATTAATCTCATAGGAGTTGGGATGAAGAAGTTATCCCACTTTCTAATCAGGTGATTCCAGTTTCCCAGTTTGGGAATAGGACAGCTTCTTCGTCGTTCCAATCAAACCAGGATGAATCACTTTGTAAGAAGCTTGATTTGGATACATAAAGTGGTGGAGAATCACCAGGAAGTTGAATAAATCTCATAGGAGTTGGGATGAAGAAGTTATCCCACTTTCTAATCAGGTGATTCCAGTTTCCCAGTTTGGGAATAGGACAGCTTCTTCGTCGTTCCAATCAAACCAGGATGAATCACTTTGTAAGAAGCTTGATTTGGATACATAAAGTGGTGGAGAATCACCAGGAAGTTGAATAATCTCATAGGAGTTGGGATGAAGAAGTTATCCCACTTTCTAATCAGGTGATTCCAGTTTCCCAGTTTGGGAATAGGACAGCTTCTTCGTCGTTCCAATAAACCAGGATGAATCACTTTGTAAGAAGCTTGATTTGGATACATAAAGTGGTGGAGAATCACCAGGAAGTTGAATAAATCTCATAGGAGTTGGGATGAAGAAGTTATCCCACTTTCTAATCAGGTGATTCCAGTTTCCCAGTTTGGGAATAGGACAGCTTCTTCGTCGTTCCAATCAAACCAGGATGAATCACTTTGTAAGAAGCTTGATTTGGATACATAAAGTGGTGGAGAATCACCAGGAAGTTGAATAAATCTCATAGGAGTTGGGATGAAGAAGTTATCCCACTTTCTAATCAGGTGATTCCAGTTTCCCAGTTTGGGAATAGGACAGCTTCTTCGTCGTTCCAATCAAACCAGGATGAATCACTTTGTAAGAAGCTTGATTTGGATACATAAAGTGGTGGAGAATCACCAGGAAGTTGAATAAATCTCATAGGAGTTGGGATGAAGAAGTTATCCCACTTTCTAATCAGGTGATTCCAGTTTCCCAGTTTGGGAATAGGACAGCTTCTTCGTCGTTCCAATAAACCAGGATGAATCACTTTGTAAGAAGCTTGATTTGGATACATAAAGTGGTGGAGAATCACCAGGAAGTTGAATAAATCTCATAGGAGTTGGGATGAAGAAGTTATCCCACTTTCTAATCAGGTGATTCCAGTTTCCCAGTTTGGGAATAGGACAGCTTCTTCGTCGTTCCAATAACACCAGGATGAATCACTTTGTAAGAAGCTTGATTTGGATACATAAAGTGGTGGAGAATCACCAGGAAGTTGAATTAATCTCATAGGAGTTGGGATGAAGAAGTTATCCCACTTTCTAATCAGGTGATTCCAGTTTCCCAGTTTGGGAATAGGACAGCTTCTTCGTCGTTCCAATAAACCAGGATGAATCACTTTGTAAGAAGCTTGATTTGGATACATAAAGTGTGGAGAATCACCAGGAAGTTGAATTAATCTCATAGGAGTTGGGATGAAGAAGTTATCCCACTTTCTAATCAGGTGATTCCAGTTTCCCAGTTTGGGAATAGGACAGCTTCTTCGTCGTTCCAATAACACCAGGATGAATCACTTTGTAAGAAGCTTGATTTGGATACATAAAGTGGTGGAGAATCACCAGGAAGTTGAATAAATCTCATAGGAGTTGGGATGAAGAAGTTATCCCACTTTCTAATCAGGTGATTCCAGTTTCCCAGTTTGGGAATAGGACAGCTTCTTCGTCGTTCCAATAAACCAGGATGAATCACTTTGTAAGAAGCTTGATTTGGATACATAAAGTGGTGGAGAATCACCAGGAAGTTGAATAAATCTCATAGGAGTTGGGATGAAGAAGTTATCCCACTTTCTAATCAGGTGATTCCAGTTTCCCAGTTTGGGAATAGGACAGCTTCTTCGTCGTTCCAATCAAACCAGGATGAATCACTTTGTAAGAAGCTTGATTTGGATACATAAAGTGGTGGAGAATCACCAGGAAGTTGAATAAATCTCATAGGAGTTGGGATGAAGAAGTTATCCCACTTTCTAATCAGGTGATTCCAGTTTCCCAGTTTGGGAATAGGACAGCTTCTTCGTCGTTCCAATAACACCAGGATGAATCACTTTGTAAGAAGCTTGATTTGGATACATAAAGTGGTGGAGAATCACCAGGAAGTTGAATAAATCTCATAGGAGTTGGGATGAAGAAGTTATCCCACTTTCTAATCAGGTGATTCCAGTTTCCCAGTTTGGGAATAGGACAGCTTCTTCGTCGTTCCAATCAAACCAGGATGAATCACTTTGTAAGAAGCTTGATTTGGATACATAAAGTGGTGGAGAATCACCAGGAAGTTGAATAAATCTCATAGGAGTTGGGATGAAGAAGTTATCCCACTTTCTAATCAGGTGATTCCAGTTTCCCAGTTTGGGAATAGGACAGCTTCTTCGTCGTTCCAATCAACCAGGATGAATCACTTTGTAAGAAGCTTGATTTGGATACATAAAGTGGTGGAGAATCACCAGGAAGTTGAATAAATCTCATAGGAGTTGGGATGAAGAAGTTATCCCACTTTCTAATCAGGTGATTCCAGTTTCCCAGTTTGGGAATAGGACAGCTTCTTCGTCGTTCCAATAACACCAGGATGAATCACTTTGTAAGAAGCTTGATTTGGATACATAAAGTGGTGGAGAATCACCAGGAAGTTGAATAAATCTCATAGGAGTTGGGATGAAAGAAGTTATCCCACTTTCTAATCAGGTGATTCCAGTTTCCCAGTTTGGGAATAGGACAGCTTCTTCGTCGTTCCAATCAAACCAGGATGAATCACTTGTAAGAAGCTTGATTTGGATACATAAAGTGGTGGAGAATCACCAGGAAGTTGAATTAAATCTCATAGGAGTTGGGATGAAGAAGAAGTTATCCCACTTTCTAATCAGGTGATTCCAGTTTCCCAGTTTGGGAATAGGACAGCTTCTTCGTCGTTCCAATCAAACCAGGATGAATCACTTTGTAAGAAGCTTGATTTGGATACATAAAGTGGTGGAGAATCACCAGGAAGTTGAATTAATCTCATAGGAGTTGGGATGAAGAAGTTATCCCACTTTCTAATCAGGTGATTCCAGTTTCCCAGTTTGGGAATAGGACAGCTTCTTCGTCGTTCCAATAACACCAGGATGAATCACTTTGTAAGAAGCTTGATTTGGATACATAAAGTGGTGGAGAATCACCAGGAAGTTGAATAAATCTCATAGGAGTTGGGATGAAGAAGTTATCCCACTTTCTAATCAGGTGATTCCAGTTTCCCAGTTTGGGAATAGGACAGCTTCTTCGTCGTTCCAATCAAACCAGGATGAATCACTTTGTAAGAAGCTTGATTTGGATACATAAAGTGGTGGAGAATCACCAGGAAGTTGAATAAATCTCATAGGAGTTGGGATGAAGAAGTTATCCCACTTTCTAATCAGGTGATTCCAGTTTCCCAGTTTGGGAATAGGACAGCTTCTTCGTCGTTCCAATCAACCAGGATGAATCACTTTGTAAGAAGCTTGATTTGGATACATAAAGTGGTGGAGAATCACCAGGAAGTTGAATTAATCTCATAGGAGTTGGGATGAAGAAGTTATCCCACTTTCTAATCAGGTGATTCCAGTTTCCCAGTTTGGGAATAGGACAGCTTCTTCGTCGTTCCAATAACACCAGGATGAATCACTTGTAAGAAGCTTGATTTGGATACATAAAGTGGTGGAGAATCACCAGGAAGTTGAATAAATCTCATAGGAGTTGGGATGAAGAAGTTATCCCACTTTCTAATCAGGTGATTCCAGTTTCCCAGTTTGGGAATAGGACAGCTTCTTCGTCGTTCCAATCAAACCAGGATGAATCACTTTTAAAAGCTTGATTTGGATACATAAAGTGGTGGAGAATCACCAGGAAGTTGAATTAATCTCATAGGAGTTGGGATGAAGAAGTTATCCCACTTTCTAATCAGGTGATTCCAGTTTCCCAGTTTGGGAATAGGACAGCTTCTTCGTCGTTCCAATAAACCAGGATGAATCACTTTGTAAGAAGCTTGATTTGGATACATAAAGTGGTGGAGAATCACCAGGAAGTTGAATTAATCTCATAGGAGTTGGGATGAAGAAGTTATCCCACTTTCTAATCAGGTGATTCCAGTTTCCCAGTTTGGGAATAGGACAGCTTCTTCGTCGTTCCAAAACACCAGGATGAATCACTTTGTAAGAAGCTTGATTTGGATACATAAAGTGGTGGAGAATCACCAGGAAGTTGAATAAATCTCATAGGAGTTGGGATGAAGAAGTATCCCACTTTCTAATCAGGTGATTCCAGTTTCCCAGTTTGGGAATAGGACAGCTTCTTCGTCGTTCCAATCAAACCAGGATGAATCACTTTGTAAGAAGCTTGATTTGGATACATAAAGTGGTGGAGAATCACCAGGAAGTTGAATAAATCTCATAGGAGTTGGGATGAAGAAGTTATCCCACTTTCTAATCAGGTGATTCCAGTTTCCCAGTTTGGGAATAGGACAGCTTCTTCGTCGTTCCAATCAACACCAGGATGAATCACTTTGTAAGAAGCTTGATTTGGATACATAAGTGGTGGAGAATCACCAGGAAGTTGAATTAATCTCATAGGAGTTGGGATGGAAGAAGTTATCCCACTTTCTAATCAGGTGATTCCAGTTTCCCAGTTTGGGAATAGGACAGCTTCTTCGTCGTTCCAATCAAACCAGGATGAATCACTTTGTAAGAAGCTTGATTTGGATACATAAAGTGGTGGAGAATCACCAGGAAGTTGAATAATCTCATAGGAGTTGGGATGAAGAAGTTATCCCACTTTCTAATCAGGTGATTCCAGTTTCCCAGTTTGGGAATAGGACAGCTTCTTCGTCGTTCCAATCAAACCAGGATGAATCACTTTTAAGAAGCTTGATTTGGATACATAAAGTGGTGGAGAATCACCAGGAAGTTGAATAAATCTCATAGGAGTTGGGATGAAGAAGTTATCCCACTTTCTAATCAGGTGATTCCAGTTTCCAGTTTGGGAATAGGACAGCTTCTTCGTCGTTCCAATAACAACCAGGATGAATCACTTTGTAAGAAGCTTGATTTGGATACATAAAGTGGTGGAGAATCACCAGGAAGTTGAAATAAATCTCATAGGAGTTGGGATGAAGAAGTTATCCCACTTTCTAATCAGGTGATTCCAGTTCCCAGTTTGGGAATAGGACAGCTTCTTCGTCGTTCCAATAACACCAGGATGAATCACTTTGTAAGAAGCTTGATTTGGATACATAAAGTGGTGGAGAATCACCAGGAAGTTGAATAAATCTCATAGGAGTTGGGATGAAGAAGTTATCCCACTTTCTAATCAGGTGATTCCAGTTTCCCAGTTTGGGAATAGGACAGCTTCTTCGTCGTTCCAATAACACCAGGATGAATCACTTTGTAAGAAGCTTGATTTGGATACATAAAGTGGTTGGAGAATCACCAGGAAGTTGAATTAATCTCATAGGAGTTGGGGATGAAGAAGTTATCCCACTTTCTAATCAGGTGATTCCAGTTTCCCAGTTTGGGAATAGGACAGCTTCTTCGTCGTTCCAATCAAACCAGGATGAATCACTTTGTAAGAAGCTTGATTTGGATACATAAAGTGGTGGAGAATCACCAGGAAGTTGAATTAATCTCATAGGAGTTGGGATGAAGAGTTATCCCACTTTCTAATCAGGTGATTCCAGTTTCCAGTTTGGGAATAGGACAGCTTCTCGTCGTTCCAATCAAACAGGATGAATCACTTTGTAAGAAGCTTGATTTGGATACATAAAGTGTTGGAGAATCACCAGGAAGTTGAATAAATCTCATAGGAGTTGGGATGAAGAAGTTATCCACTTTCTAATCAGGTGATTCCAGTTTCCCAGTTGGGAATAGGACAGCTTCTTCGTCGTTCCAATAACACCAGGATGAATCACTTTGTAAGAAGCTTGATTTGGATACATAAAGTGGTGGAGAATCACCAGGAAGTGAAATTATCTCATAGGAGTTGGGATGAAGAAGTTATCCCACTTTCTAATCAGGTGATTCCAGTTTCCCAGTTTGGGAATAGGACAGCTTCTTCGTCGTTCCAATCAAACCAGGATGAATCACTTTTAAGAAGCTTGATTTGGATACATAAAGTGGTGGAGAATACCAGGAAGTTGAATTAATCTCATAGGAGTTGGGAAGAAGAAGTTATCCCACTTTTCTAATCAGGTGATTCCAGTTTCCCAGTTTGGGAATAGGCAGCTTCTTCGTCGTTCCAATCAAACCAGGATGAATCTTGTAAGAAGCTTGATTTGGATACATAAAGTGGTGGAGAATCACCAGGAAGTTGAATAAATCTCATAGGAGTTGGGATGAAGAAGTTATCCCACTTTCTAACAGGTGATTCCAGTTTCCCAGTTTGGGAATCGGACAGCTTCTTCGTCGTTCCAATCAAAAGGATGAATCACTTTGTAAAAAGCTTGATTTGGATACATAAAGTGGGGGAGAATCACCAGGAAGTTGAATAATTCATAGGGTTGGGATGAAGAAGTTATCCCACTTTCTAATCAGGTGATTCCAGTTTCCCAGTTTGGGAATAGG